>NC_086352.1:35384380-35501880 GCF_036324505.1 Eleginops maclovinus | reverse complement strand
GAACGTGTAATCTATAGAGTCGATTTACATAGATAATTCACAACCATGAACCTAATCTGGATCTTAAACCTGCCAATTGCCAACAATTGTTACTACATATAAAATGTGTTTTTTGTTTTTAGATCGCGTGTTTCAAAGGCATCTGTGTCTTGTGTACATAACACAGCGCAATACGAATAATGTCATTTCCAACAGTGAAGCGTTATATGTGCTTACGAAAACTTTAAACAAACTCTACACACGGTCGCCAGCGTTTGTAGATTTTGTTCGTAACTCCAAACTTTGATGAAAAGTTGATGAATGCGAAACCGAAATAATTAATCCGAACGGATCACGGATCAATGATGATCCGTTGCACCACTACTAGCTACTCACTAAACCACACACGGATGTGTATTTGTTCATTACGTGTTCGTTTTCATCCCTCTCATATCTGACCACAATGACAGCCGCCAGTAATATCAGATAACAGGACGGATGCTGTGGAGATCAGCCTTCACAAACGCATTCTGTTCGCATTGAACGAGGTGACGTAGAACTGGTCTAGCTAGGCTAACTTTAACACAATTCACTGAGGTTAGCTAGCAACCTAACAAGCTGATAAGCTGAAGCATGTTAATACACTTTATTTGGCTCAAATAATTTTACTTCAGCAACGTTAAAATGATACAGCATACAATGTTTTTGCCATATTAGCTGCTACTAGACCTACCTCAAAACTTGTATCTGTAAGGTATCCCGAAAATTGTCCAGAAGAACCACTCGCTGACGACTGAGCACTCCACTCCAAGAGGGACCGATGGGTAAAAGCGCGCGCTGTGGTTTATCTTGCTTATGATTGGTCGGTGGTGGTGGAACGCGAGTCATTTGAACAAAGATTTTATTTATTGTGAAGATAGCAAACTTGTTTCTTGCTCATTATACAGTCGGTTATACAGTCTATGGTTGGTCGGTCAGCCCCCCCCCCCCCCCTAAAAAAAAAAACTCTTCGGATCTACACGATTCACGTCAATGACATATTTTGAGTTGAAAACAGCGAATTTCGCCGAAAGGTGACTAGTTTGCAGGTATGAAAACACCAGACAGATCACCCATTGTAGCATGCCTCATCACCCTCTATTTCAGCCCTGTTCCTGAAGTGCTGATTCTGTGACTGTCACTTTAAATTTGAGCTGACCTGAAGCTGGCCACGCCCCTTTGGAGCATGATGCCGACCTCTGTCTGAAGAGAGAAGTTTCTAACGGAGAAACTCAGCTAAACGCTGTTGTGATTAAACCCCATATTATGTTCTAAACCACATCAAGCATTCTTTCTGAAATACTTCTCAGTGTTTACCACTAGAACAGTGACATGATATGTATTATATATACAACAACTTTTAGTCCCTCAGGCAGACACCCCGCTGAACACACAGACACACAGAGGTGCTGGGAGGGGATTTAGCTCGCGACTGGAAATGGGGGACAATAGGTTGGGACGTGTCACGTGGGCGGGATGTTGCCAGGAGTTCAATGCCAGCCCACATTTAGCTTATGACGTCATATCGACAGCAAATCTGGATCAGTTTGTGTGTACCCCCGTTTTAAGAGATCTGGGTAAGGAGGAAAAGAGAGAGGGTTATATTTTCTGACACTTTGTGAGTCTCCTTACACACCAGGGACACATATTTATGTATAAAAGACAGGAAAAACTGCATTTTGCATAATAGGGGACCTTTAAATCTATGACCACTCCTGAATGCCTCCTCCTTTTGTAACCTGAGCTGTCTGAGTTTGGCTGTGAACCAGGGCTTGTCATTATTGTAACTCACCCTGGTGCATATTAGAATACAGCTGTCCTCACAACGTAGGACATTACAGCATGTATGCTCATCCAAACTGTTGGTAGCAGTCCTGAACACATCCCAGTTAGAACAGTCCAAGCATGCCTGAAGATCCTCCATAGCTTCACTGCTCTACTGCCCGAAAGTCCTTAAAACAGGTTTACAGAGTGTAACAGGACTGGGCTGCCCAAAGAGAAAGGTGCTTTATTCTTACCCAACTCAAAACTCACCTTTCAGAAAACAAGGGCTTATGTTGACTACAGTTCAGCTTTCAACACCATTGTGCCCTCCAAACTAGTCATTAAGCTCAGGGACCTCGATCTCAGCGGCACCCTCTGTATATATACAGTGGGGCAAAAAAGTATTTAGTCAGCCACCAATTGTGCAAGTTCTCCCATTTAAAAAGATGAGAGAGGCCTGTAATTTTCATCATAGGTATACCTCAACTATGAGAGACAGAATGAGAAAAAAAAATCCAGGAAATCACATTGTAGGATTTTTAATGAATTAATTTTCAAATGATTGTGGAAAATAAGTATTTGGTCAATAACAAAAGTTCATCTCAATACTTTGTTATATACCCTTTGTTGGCAATGACAGAGGTCAAACGTTTTCTGTAAGTCTTCACAAGGTTTCCACACACTGTTGCTGGTATTTTGGCCCATTCCTCCATGCAGATCTCCTCTAAAGCAGTGATGTTATGGGGCTGTCGCTGGGCAACACGGACTTTCAACTCCCTCCAAAGATTTTCTATGGGGTTGAGATCTGGAGACTGGCTAGGCCACTCCAGGACAATGAAATGCTTCTTACGAAGCCACTCCTTCGTTGCCCTGGCGGTGTGTTTGGGATCATTGTCATGCTGAAAGACCCAGCCACGCTTCATCTTCAGTGCCCTTGCTGATGGAAAGAGGTTTTCACTCAAAATCTCACGATACATGGCCCCATTCATTCTTTCCTTTACACGGATCAGTCGTCCTGGTCCCTTTGCAGAAAAACAGCCCCAAAGCATGATGTTTCCACCCCCATGCTTCACAGTAGGTATGGTGTTCTTTGGATGCAACTCTGCATTCTTTCTCCTCCAAACACGACAAGTTGAGTTTTGACCAAAAAGTTCTATTTTGGTTTCATCTGACCATATGACATTCTCCCAATCCTCTTCTGGATCATCCAAATGCCCTCTAGCAAACTTCAGACGGGCCTGGACATGTACTGGCTTAAGCAGGGGGACACGTCTGGAACTGCAGGATTTAAGTCCCTGGCGGCGTAGTGTGTTACTGATGGTAGCCTCTGTTACTTTGGTCCCAGCTCTCTGCAGGTCATTCACTAGGTCCCCCCATGTGGTTCTGGGATTGTTGCTCACCGTTCTTGTGATCATTTTGACCCCACGGGGTGAGATCTTGCGTGGAGCCCCAGATTGAGGGAGATTAGCAGTGGGCTTGTATGTCTTCCATTTTCTAATAATTGCTTCCACAGTGGATTTCTTCACACCAAGCTGCTTACCTATTGCAGATTCAGTTTTCCCAGCCTGGTGCAGGGCTTCAATTTTGTCTCTGGTCTCCTTTGACAGCTCTTTGGTCTTGGCCATAGTGGAGTTTGGAGTATGACTGTTTGAGGTTGTGGACAGGTGTCTTTTATACTGATAACGAGTTCAAAAAGGTGCCATTAATACAAGTAACGGGTGGAGGACAGAGGAGCCTCTTAAAGAAGAAGTTACAGGTCTGTGAGAGCCAGAAATCTTGCTTGTTTGTAGGTGACCAAATACTTATTTTACCGAGGAATTTACCAATTAATTCATTAAAAATCAGTCAATGTGATTTCCTGGATTTTTTTTTCTCATTCTGTCTCTCATAGTTGAGGTATACCTATGATGAAAATTACAGGCCTCTCTCATCTTTTTAAATGGGAGAACTTGCACAATTGGTGGCTGACTAAATACTTTTTTGCCCCACTGTATATATATATATATATCCTTTATTTAACAAGGTAAAAAGTCTCATTAAGATTAAAATATGTTTTTCAGGAGCAACCTGGCCAAGAGGGCAGCATGAACAATGTTACAATACTAACAATGTATCTTCCGAGGTGTTAGGGCTTCAAAGATACTTCTGTGTAACAGAAACTCAGGAACCTTAGTACTTTTGGAGCCTCACAGACAGTGCCTCAGTTTATTACTGACCAGTCCTCCTAAGAACAACTCCAGAACAGACTGAGCCTGCTCAAATGTAGCGGACCGTGGAACTGGCCATGTCTTCACCTTATCTGTGTTACAGGGGTCAAGACGATGCCCCCCGGTGGAGATGGCGTGACCAAGGAAGACCATGTGATCACTTCAAGATCGTACTTCCTGACGTTTAATCTAAGCCCAGTTGCCCCAACCCTGGTGTAAACCTCCTCCAGAGCAGACATGTGGGCTTCAAACTAACTGCTGTAAATCAGTATATCGAGATACACCATGCAGATGTGCCATGGCAACCCCCTTAACACCAGCTCCATAACTCTCTGGAAGTTAGCGGGTGCATTGGTGAGTCCCATAGGTCTCACTGGCTGGTGGTAAATGCTGTCTTCTCGCGGTCCTCCCCCACCACTTCCACTTGCCGGTAACCATCAGAAAATCCAAGGTGCTAAACCAGGAGGCCCACGCCAATGCATGCTTCCAATGTATCATCCAACCATGGCAGTGGATGAGAGTCCTTTATTGTCACAGTTGAGTTGAGACCCCTGTAATCCACGCAGAATCGCCATTTGTTGTTCTTTTTCTTGATGAGGACAACTGGGGAGGACCACGGACTACAACTCTCTTCAATGACGTCATCCTCCAATCGGTAATGAACCTGCCTATTTCCTTCAGCTTTTCTGGCGAAGTACGGTAGGCCGGAGAGTGATCACCTGTGTGTTTGCAGTGTTTGATCAGACCAGTGTTTCCAGCTCTCCCGAAGCCGAACAACCCCTTGCTGCTCCTCACAGAGAGGAGAGGAAAGAGGAGAGCGGCGGTGGTTCAGTCTGCAGGGCACTGGACTTTGGACTCTTCACGACCCGATCAGACCAAGAAATACGGAGTGGGGACTGTTACTGGAGGGGAGCCAGTACACCTCCTGGGCCACTGCCGAAGTGCCCTTGAGCAAGGCACCTAACCCCCAACTGCTCCCTGGCGCCAGCTAGACTGGCTGCCTCTCTGCTCTGGATCCTCCCAAAATGCATGTGCATATATGTGTGTATTGTATGTAACTGTACTCTGAAACTGCATGTATAAAAATAAAAGAAAACAGAGTGGAAAACTGAATTTCCCCTTCACCCCGAAGGGGAAATTCAGTTTTAACCGTTTAACAGTTAAGTTAATTTCTTTCTGAATGACTTTAAATTGTGGATAATGGTAGATGTTGGTCAAATGAAAGAGAGCCTACACATTTTTTTCGTTATTATAAAAAGAAACAGAATCTGATGTGTCACCACGTATTAAATGTTACTACGACGCGTTCAAGAGTCGCCTGTCAATGATTAAACAGGGGTTCTTATTTCATTACTTGTTCATTTCTATTTGAAGTATGTATGTATGTTTTATTGAGAAGATAATCACTATGTGACAGCCGTTTTCCAAACCGTTTCTGGTCCCAGACATTTCGAGTCAAACGGCTACTGCGCTGCAGCATTAGACATTTTGGCCATCAAAATAAAAGTGGACTTCAAAATAAAAGGTTGACATTTTTCCGCGTTTTTTTTTTTTTTTCTCAAATTTTTTTTTTCTTCTTGCATATCTGCGACCCACTCAAAATGGGTCCACGACCCAAAAGTTGGACCCATTTTGAGACCCAACAGTTGAGAACCGCTGCCCTAGAGGATGTCTAAGACATGTCAACATGACTAAGGCCAGGTAACATCGACCTGGTTAACATGAGTAATATTGAAGACGCAACCAGCACAAAACACTATGGGGGTGTAGTGGCTTGCTCAGTGCAAAACTCCCCCGCACCTTAAAAAAAGAGGCCCCGAAAATGTTTTAGTCCTCGCATTACCATGCACACAGCTCCACCTCACCTCTGGGCTAAGCACACCTAAACTTTACAACCTAGCTACGCCCCTGTTACTGACCAGTCCTCCTAACAACAACTCCAGCTGACTGAATGCTAAAACACATGAACTCTCATCCCAATGCTTACAATACAGGCAGACAAATACAGCTGTCGTAAAACACAAACGAGATGGCCCATTATCAAGTCAATATGCAAATAAATGAAACTGTGACAAAGCATAAAAACTGGCGCAATTTTTAAAACAACTTTAATTGGAGGATATAACAGCAATCACATGGACCATGAGTATTTTTTTCTCTGTCCTTTGAAATGGAATTTAACTTGCCTATAGTCAAATCTGACAGATTCAGTTCCTTCTGTACATTATTCCAGGCAAAAGGGGCAGCACATTTTAAAGATTTTTCCCTAGTTCTGTTCTAACTTTGGGAACAAACATCTGTATAATATCATGGTAGAGCAGGCCATATAGATTTTGTTTTTTCACACATACAGTACAGCTCCGGAAAAAATTAATAGACCACTTCAGCATTATGAGTTTCTCTGGTTTTACTTTTTATAGTTTTGTCTTTGAGTTAAATTTGTTATTTATTTTATGTTTGTATTCTATAAACTACTTACAATTCTCTGTGTTGGAATTCAACAGACACTGGAATGGCTGCCATACATGTAGAGATAAAGACTTAAGAAAAATTTGGAGTGGCGTTTTTTCTGGGGCTGTATATGTGCAGAGATAAGATGAAACCAGCCCAAGGAGAGGTTTATATATTAAACCCAACCAATTGGAAAGTCTGCATACATACAAAGATGGCCATTTAGCAGCAGCATACAAAGGGCAGTGGTGTACACGATATCCACTTCCAGTAACAAAACATAATGCACAATGGTACACAGTATCCACATTCTTTAGGCACTGGTCGGAGGCATTCCTGTAAAGGAGACCACCATAACCCAATACCGGTAAAAACGTAGCAGAGATCAAATGTTTCCTTGCCTGAAGGGCAACACGTTTTCACTCCAAACTCGTCCTATATTGACATAAAGTTAGGATACCTCAGCATTACTTACCATCCAACGTACTTGGAAGCCCTTTAGCGTCGATTTTCTACTTGCAGGGTAGTCCCATAGACTTCTATAGAACTCAGTAAGCTCCGGAAATAGATGACTTGAGTTTGCAGAGAAACGCTTAACTTTTCTCTTAGGCTACTCAATTTCAAGCCACAATTATAGTTTTTACGTCTTTATTTTTGTTGTATAACGTCTGACTTTTTTGCCGTCACTTAGTAAGAGAGTCGGGACTCAGAATATTGAAAACTGTATTGATTTTCCTTCTAATTTGTTATTCTTTGATAAATCACACACTGTTGTTTACTCAACAATAACCTACAATTACCCTTGTTTTTATTGTTTTACTTTTTGCTGTCTGTCAGGACTGAAAGTCGGAGCAGCTCCTCCGAACACAGGTAACGTTTTTTACTGATTTCTTTTCATTTCAAAATAAGAGTTCATTTTAATATGTTTAATATTATCATGTTTTATTAACTGGACCACTGGGTCATGTTATGACCATCTTTTCTGTGTTGCTTGTTGCTGTAGGTTTTTTCCATTGGTTTGGTGTTACCAATACAGTAATAAGCCTTATCAGCCGTAACTATCAACAGAAAGTTCTGGATTCCGCCCGAGCAACCAAATGACGGCATGGAATTCAGCCCAGCCACAGCAGACAATACACAAAAAAAGTATTTGAATGAGTCCACCCACACACGGGAAGAACTACACCATGCTGCTTATTTGTGTGTTTCGTAACATGATCTACGGCGGGTCTCTACTGGGAATTGTAGTTTTAAAATACCTTTGTATATTTCCAGAGATGGCAAAAGTGCACACATTTTTGTAAAAGTAAAGAGGTATTGGCTTCGAAATGTCCTCAAGTAAATAGTACCGATAATTAACAACTGTTTTATAGAGTAACCGGTAAATGGACCTCACTTGTGGGGCGGCAGTGGACTATAGGGACTTGGACTTCGGACTGAAGGTCGCTGGTTTCAAGTCACAACCAGAACAAGGAAGACGGAGTGTGGACTGATACTGGAGAGGAGCCGGATCACCTCCTGGGCCACTGCAGAGGTGCCCTTGAGCAAGGCACCGAATCCCCAACTGATCTCTGGCACCGGCTAGACTGGCTCCCTCTCCGCTTTGGATCCTCTCATTGCATGTGCATGTGTATACTGTGTGAATTGTATGTGAATTCGGTTTTTGCAACTGTGTGCGCAAATTGGAAAAACCGAATTTCCATTTCAGGGATTAATAAAAGTCCATCTTCTTGTTCTTTATATTAATCAATCAAATATTCTTCAATTTCAAATTGTAATAATTTCATTGTTAGCTAATGAATGTTTCAACAGTGAACAACCAACATCTAGAACACAAGCAAAGAAAACCAACGTGGGGACAGGGATAAAAACGCCTAGGCTGCATTGTAGATTTTAGGATAGATTAAAACATTATTATGGTAATGCTATAAATAGGAATAGTCTTGGGTTCTTTTTGGGCCCTCTTCTTTAGAGAAGACCAGGAAATTATGGATACACAGATCGTGTTAAAATCAATAGGCACACAATGACTCTAAATAATAATGATCACACCACCAAATGCAAATTGAAACTAAAGTAACAAGCCAGGAAGTATAGGTATTTTTGTTAAAATTGTAAGAAGTAAAAGGTTTTCAGAAAAATAAGTAGTGGAGTACTGATACCAGAAAAATGAACTTAAGTAAAGTAACCACATATTTGTACTCTACTACTTCCCAACTCAGTATGTTTCTCCTAATTAGAGGTTGCCAGTATTAAACTGTATATCCCTGGTGGTTTAGGGGATGGGATTGGTGTTATCAAATTTTAAAAATATAATTGATTAATCGGTAAAAATTGCTTGTCTCAATATTGAACAGCATTCATATACCTGGATATCACCTCATGCCAGCACGAAGACCGTGCTCTCCTTCGCGAGGTGCTGCAGCATCTGGCCCCCTGGGAGGTAGAGCCAGCGACCACCCCTGCCTGCCTGCTGATTGCCCTGCAAAAGAGGACGGCAGAGGATGACCCGGAGGCGTAACTGGACATTTTCGAGGGCACAGCAACGCCATGTGGGTGGCCGGAGGAGTAGTGGGCGGTGCAGTTGCGCAGTTAGCCGCACACAGCCTGCCAGCGTCCTCTTGCCACAACTACTGCCAGCTGAGGAGAGCCATCCTGGACATCCCCGCCAGTTCATTGCTTTCCACTTCGATGAAGCTGGCCACCCCTTCTCCTATGCGCAGCAGCTGCATGATGCCCCGAGTCGCTGGCTCCAGCCAGGGAAACACTCCGTGGAGGACATAGCAGGGCAGGTGTCGCTGGAGCAGTTTGTCGCCGTCTTGCCGTCTTCAAACGTGAATTGGGTCCAGAGCCAATGCCCCACCAGCCTGGAAGCAGCCGTTGTCCTCGTGGAGGATCATCTCTCCCTTCCCCGGTGGAGTATGAAGGAGGAGACCCGGCAACACCATCAGTCCCAGCGGGCAGACCCATCCCGGCCGCAAGGAAAATATTTCCCCCAGAGGCTGCTACTACTCCCCTGCACCCCACACCTACACCACATACACTTACACCTCCTATCCAAGCTCCATCTAACCCTTCACCTCTTTTCATCTCTTCCCAGGGTCCAGTCTCTACCATTGGTACTGCACCGGGATAGGATGGCACCTTACAAAGGGGACCAGCAGCCAGCCTTTCCTGTGACCCCTACCAGAGCACGGCTCAGGCCCCCCCCGCCGCAGGAGAGACCCACCGATGCAGCCGCTGGATGTCCTTCAGGGGGAGGTGGTGACCCCGCTGGGGGCAATAGTGCCACGGAATACTACTCCACAAGTGGATCATGAAGTAAGGAGTTCGCAGAGGGAGCGGCAGATGCCGGATCGCTTTCAGGGTGTTGCTCTTCCTCGGGGACGAGGAATTACGAGGGTGGGGGGGGGGGCAATGTAGCGACCCTGCAGCGCTGACAAGGGAGAAACTCAAAAGGGGGGGGGGGGTTTATGGGGGAAGATGTTGCCCTAGTTAGCTGGACAGGGCGGGTAAAAAGAAGGGGTGGTAATTAAGAGAGTAGAAGAAGAGTATGGAGCTGCGGAGATTGAGAGCGAAGAAGAAGAGAAAAAGACAATTGGTGAGAAGAACGTGCGCCGCCTAGTTAGTCTAGCCTGTTTTGTTGTTTTGGGCAGTCTTCCAACCCCGGGGTTACGTCTGTTGTGAGGGTAATAAAACCCGGTTTTCTGGTTCAACTGAATCTTCCGTGTCCTCTCCTCCTCATTCAATTAGCTAGCCAGCCATGCGGCAGGGCGAATGCTACATTGGTTGTCCGGCACTACGGGGGGTTCCTCAAACGCCAGGGCAGGATTGGACAGTGCGAGCATCCGGCCACTTCTGACGTGAGTGTCCTCTCGTGGATGTCGGACAGCTGTTCTGGGTTGCAGTCCTCCCAGGGTTTAGAAGGTACGTACCGTTTACGGTTTGTATACAGGGGGGTACACATCAGGCTCTGATGGACACGGGCTGTAATCAGACGATGATCCATCGTGGTTCGGCCGGGGGCATACAGTCAGGGCTGGAGTTAGTTCCCGCCTTACGCACCCCCTGATCTTGGGATCAGGCAGTGTTTCCCACACATAGACTAATTCGTGGCGGTGCGCCACAGATTCATCACCGGCCTGCCACACATTGCGTTTCGTTATTATTAATTTTTTTAACGCTATTTAAAAAATACGCATCGTCTTCGTTAAGCTGCATTTCCTTTCCCTGCTCTCCCTCCGTCTCTCTGTCACGCGTCTCTCTCACATAGCCTGCACACACACAGCCCCTCCCCTCCGTGCACACCACATGTCTTCATCAACGATATCCCTGGAAGCGTGAAAGGCAAGCTGTGCCTTAGTGCAGAGAAGACGGCTGGCGAAATTCAACAAAAGGTTGGTATCACGTGCACTTTTATAAAATCACACATTAAAAAGTCCTATATAAATATTTTATATTCTGAATACAATGTTGTCCCGTCCCGACCCGACCCATAGCAAACAAGCGATTACGCCTTCTTTATAAAGTTAGGCTAACTATAGTCGCAAGTTTGCGGTAAAACATTATTTTATTTTTACCGCCCCCCCCCCCCTCCCCGCCCGGTGGCCTACCGCCACACATTGCCTTCAGATCTGTGGGAAACACTGGATCAGGTGTTCAGCGGAGAGTCAGAAGCAGCTGACGTCGTCGAGGAAACGGGCACTGAGGGGGGATGTCCCTCTGCCCTTGCCAGTGGTTCCGGTGTAGGATTTCCCCCTCGAACAGTCCATGGATGAGACCCTTCAGCAGGCTTTCAAATGCAGCACTCACTCACCCACACTTTACTGTGATTAGGGAAAGGTTGTATCGTGTGAGCCATCACACACAGACAGTAGAGTTAAAGAGTACCTACAGGAAGAAGCTGGAGGCCAAACTCCCAACAATAGCAAGGATGTTTGGACTGGAATGAAGGCCATCACGGGGTTCAAGGAGAGAGACAAGGTGAAGGTGGGCACCCTGGAGAGGGCTGAACACCTTCTTCAATAGGTTTAGCTCTCTGCCCTCTACTGTGTCCTCCACTTCAAATCTCACCTCCACCACTCATCCTGGCTGCTACATCCCCCCCACTCCTCTCTATGGGTCCTGGGCACTTTGGAGTCTGCCACCTTACCTCTGATGTGCCTCCCCTCCACTATCACGACCTAAGGTCCCCTCATGTTATCACGACCTAAGAGAGGTATTTAACAAGACCAAGGCCCTGTCACTACCCCCACATTGTCCTTTTGATTGCGCTATCGACCTGCTACCTGGCGCACCCATCCCTAGGGGGCGCCTTTATTCCATCTCCGGACCAGAGCGAGCGGCCATGGATGAATACATCTCAGCTTCCCTGAAAACAGGAATCATCCGTCCCTCCTCTTCACCGGCTGGAGCAGTCTTCTTCTTCGTGGGTAAAAAGGATGGCTCTCTCAGGCCATGTATCGACTACAGCCAACTTAATGCCATCACCATTGAGAACCGCTACCCCCTGCCATTAATGTCATCAGCTTTTGAACTGCTTCAATCTACTAAAGTCTTCACAAAACTCGACCTCAGAAATGCATACCATCTGGTCAGGATAAGAGAAGGGGACGAGTGGAAGACGGGGTTTAGCACCCCAAGTGGACATTATGAGTACCGGGTCATGCCCTTTGGATTATGTAACGCTCCTGCTGTCTTCCAGACCTTTGTCAATGACATTTTAAGAGAGTTTTTGAATGTCTTTGTGTTTGTATATCTGGATGACATTCTAGTCTTTTCCTCAGACAGTCAAACCCATGTTCCACAGGTTTGCCTAGTCCTCCAGAAGCTCCTGGAAAATCAACTATACATCAAGTCCGAGAAGTGTGATTTTCACGGGTTAGCCACCATTTCTTTTCTGGGACACATTGTCACCGCCAACCAGATACAGATGGACCCTTCCAAGGTTAGTGCTGTGGCTAATTGGCCCACACTAACCAACAAGAAGAAAGTGCAATAGTTCATAGGATTTGCAAACTTTTATTGAAAGTTTATCAGGAACTTTAGCTCTGTAGCCACTCCTCTGCATAACCTCACTTCCTCTAAAGTGCCTTTTCAGTGGAGTCCCCAGGCCGAGACCGCCTTGCAGACCCTCGAGAAATTCACCACGGCACCTCTTACCGTCCCTGATCCCCAGCGACAATTCGTTGTGGAGGTGGACGCATCCAACGAGGGAATAGGAGCAGTTCTATCCCAGAGGTCCACCAAGGACAACCGGATGCATCCCTGTGCCTACCTGTCCTGTAAGTTGTCCTCAGCTGAGCAAAACTACGACGTAGGCAACAAGGAATTGGTGGCAGTCAAGGCAGCTTTAGAGGAGTGGAGACACTGGTTAGAGGGGGCGCAGCAACCTTTCATTGTTTGGACAGACTATAAAAATGTGGAATATATCAGGAAAGTCAAGAGACTCAATTCACGTCAGGCCCGTTGGACTCTGTTTTTTAACAGATTCAACTTCACGATTTCTTTCAGACCAGGAACACTGAATCGTAAACCAGATACACTGTCATGACTCTATGAGCCAGAGCCTACTGCCAAGGAACCAGTGGCAATCCTTCCACTGAACTGTGTGGTTGGGGCGTTCTACCCCGACACATTTATTCCAGGAAGTTGGCACCAAGGCTCGTGGGCCCTTTCCCTTTTCAAAACATTATGAACCCTGTCTCTGTGTGTCTCCGACTTCCCAGGTCTCTGAAGGTCCACCCCACGTTCCATGTCAGCAAAATCAAGCCTGTTCAGGAGAGCTCCCTGGTACTTCCTCCCTTTGTGTGTTTTCCCGCCATCATCAGCGTCTGCTCCACCCCTGATTGTTTCCACCTGTTCCCACTCACCTCATGCATAAATACTCCTGTGTCCCCCTGTCCAGTGTCAGTTTGTCTTGCTCGTTCCCTGTTGCGGTCATGTCAGGCCTCAGGTCGAAAGTGTTTATTCAAGTCAAGTCTGCTTCTTGTCCAGGAAAACCAAGTGAGTTTTTTTTTTAAAGTGTTTCAAGCTAAGGTCAATCTCTAGAGAAGAGATTATCCTGAGGTTCTCCTTTTGTTAAGTTTTGCCTTTTCATCCTTGTGAGCGCTTTTTGCTATTGATACCTACCCTCAAAGGATTTTTTGTGTTCATGTTAATTAAAAAACATTTTTGTTACATTCAAGACTGTGTCTCTGAGTCGTGCTTTTGGATTCTCCTGCTTTGAGTCGAGTTTGTGACAGCAGGTTAAGAAGCTAACACCAGTTAAGACCAGTTAAGTGTCACAATTTACAGATGAAGCTGGAGACAAGGAAGAAATGTATATCTAACTTCCATTTTATTGTTACAAACTGCTTTGGCAGTGAACATAGCTTGTATGTTGTAATTGTTTCACGAGAGAGTTTTGATTTGTGTAATTTATGTTACAATAGTTAGAAGGTTTACACCATGTTTTTTTCTCCGTAAAACATGGTGTAAACGTGTTTAAAGTCATGTTCTGGTAAAAACATGTGCATCTGAATCAAACAGACAAGAAAGGGCTATTTGACTGTATTCATTTCAGTGGAAAAGGTCATTCTCATGAGACTCCCTTCACATATAGTCATACCAACTAACGGTCTTTAAAATTAGAACTAATTTCTTCACGTTAAATTACCAACAAACACATGCGAACATAGTAATCTAATGGAGCTGAATCAATATTTCTGCACACATCTATCATATTGGATACATGCACACACTTGATTTAGGTAGGACTATATGAAAGTAAGAAGCATTTAGATTTTTTAGAGAACACACAGAGCTGTTGGGAATCCTGACAAAGCTGCTATTGTTCTTCTGTCTGAAGGCTTGCTGGCCCACAGAGGCATGGCATTGTTTTATCGTGTAATGGAACCAGTGATCTGTTCAACGATAGCACCCTATGTTTGGTAAAGTAAGACAGAAGTATATCACAGCCACTATTGGGTCACCTTAGCTGAGTGTAGTGTTCCACTGAATCCTGTTGAGAACAAATGGAAGCGAAAGTAGAAACCAACTTTTTTATGGACAGCATTCCAGTGGGAAAAAAGAAAGAGGAAATGCATTTTGTAAAATGATACATCGCTTTGGCTCTCTGTCTAATAAGGTGCCATTTTCAGCTGTTCCTGTTGCTATTACATAATTATTTGGGCTTATCAGAGTGACCAACCAAAAAGGCTAGAATTGAAAATATTAAAATCCTTTTAAACTAAGCGCCCTACATCCTGGTACTGTGCCAGTTTGAGTGGATCAGCAGAACAGGCTTGCTTTTAATTATGATATGATGATTATTACTTTTTTTATATGTCACGATCCGTCACACCAGTTTCCTGTTTTATTTTTGAAAAGTCTTCAACCCCCCTTATGTCAGTTGTTACTTCCTGTCTCTGATTTCCCTCCTGTTTGATTACCTGTAGTGTTCACCTGGTGCCTTTGTGTTTTTCCTTCTCTCCCCAGCTGTGTCTTGTCCATATGATTAGACTATGTATTTAAGTTCTGCGTTGTGTTCCAATGGTCAGTTAAGCTTAGGTAAGTCCCTAACAGAGTGAAATGACCTGGAAGTAGCAGCCATGTTGAGCTGTTTGAATTCTCTAGATCAGGGGTCTTCAACGTTTTTCAGGCCAGGGACCCCCAAACTGATGGAGAGTTGGAGCAGGGACCCCCTACTATTAATATGGCATACAATTGTGTTTTATATTAAACGGGGCCTAGTGCAGTGTGTAAACATAGATACTGTTATTGTACATTCAATACTAAGCTATTCAAATAATACACAGGTTAATATATTCATGTTTTTATTTTAAACAAGTGCAAGGTACAGTGTGGGCCGTACCACTGCCATTTATGAACATATATCTTGCACACAACACAGGGCTATTAAAATAAATCACAATAAAAGTTTGAACTTTAAACAAGTGCAAGGTGCAGAGTGGCTGTGCCACTGTCATTTATAAACAAACACTGAGCTATGAGATTTTAACACTAAACATGCATGTAGATGGGACAATGAATCCTCAAACCATCTGTGGATGGCACACGTACTCTCACATCAGTGAGATGTCTGACCCTGATGAGCAGCACACAGCTGATCCAGCCTTGGACGGATGGAGGTTGTCAGGCAGAGGGTCATATCAGCCTCAGGCTGCAGCCTTGACCTGTATTTGTTTTTCAAGTAAGTCAGTGAGGAAAATCCACTTTCGCAAAGATAGGTTGTGGCAAAGGGCAAAAGGCTCATCATGGCTTTTCCTGCCAATTGCGGAAAGTCTTTCTGGCAAGAGATCCAGAACTGGGTGAGTGGTTTTGTGTCATATATGTGTCTGAACGTACTGTCAGTGGATAGTTCGATTAGCTGATCCTCCTCCGTCACTGTCAGGTGTGTGCCGTCTGCTGCGTTGTCTGTGAATGGAAACAGTATCCATGTCTTGTCCCTGCGCCAGGAGTCAGCCTCAGAAAAGTAGTGCCCAAATTGTCCCTCGAGCGCCTCCAAATGCGCAAGAATTGCGCGTGTAATGGGGGGCGAGAGCACAGCAGAATCTCCCAGCTCATCCACTGATGGAAACATGGAAAATATTTCCTCCCCGATGCGCTCCCTCCACCTTTTGATTTTTTTTAGAAAGCCTTCCATTTTGTCATACAGTTGAATCATGGCATGGGTATTGCGGCCTTGCATTGAACTGTTCAGTTTGTTCAGCTCAGCGAAAACATCAGCAAGATAGGCAAGTTTGGTGACCCAAACATTGTCACTGAAAAGTGCAGCCAGCTCTGTGCGCTTTTGGAGAAGTAAAAACTCCCGAATAGACTTGCGCAATTCCAGCACACGTGACAACACTGTTCCACGTGAAAGCCACCGAACCTCGGAATGGTAGCGCAGTGTGTTCTTCTCCCTCAGCAGCACAGAGATTCGAGAAGAGACGTGTTTGCAATGCGCTCTTCTTGACTAGGTTGACTACTTTCACTACCGAGTCCATGACATCTGCCAATTCAGCGCTCATATCTTTGGCAACAAGTGACTCCCTGTGTAGCATGCAGTGCGTCCAAATCACTTGCGGAGACACATCCCTTACAAGCGCGATTAGTCCACTTTTTAAACCAGCCATGGCTCTTGCACCGTCAGTGCACAGCGCAATACATTTTGTCCACGGAATGTCATTCTCTCTGAAAAAAACATCGATCACTTTGAAGATTTCAGAACTAGTTGTGCGTTGAGGGAGGCACTTACAAAACAAAAATTCCTCCTGCATTTCCTTATCATCGACAAAGCGCACAAACGCCAGAAGCTGGGCGTCCTTCGACACATCTGTTGACTCGTCTAATTGTAACGCAAATGCATCTGCCAACCTCAGCTTCTCTATCAGTTGCATCCTCACATCAGATGCCATCTCGTCTATACGGCGAGCTATGGTTGTGTCCGACACTGGAATGGTTTTCAGTTTATTAATGTCAATATCATTTCCATACATGGTTTTACACATATCGGTTGCTGAAGGCAATATTAAATCCTCTGCAAGTGTGTATGGCTGTTTCTTCTGGGCAATCCGAAGAGCAATTTGATAAGAGCATTTCAAAGCTAGCTCCCCAACTTTGGCTGATTTTCTGATCAATGTCTGTTGACCTTGGAGGGATTTGAGGCTAGCTTGGAAGTATTCAACAGGTTTGTCTTTTAAGTGGCTGTGTGTTGTCTCCAAGTGACGCTGCAGCTTTGATGGCTTCATAGATTCATTTGAAAGAACAGTAGAGCAAATGACACATTGGAAACTCAATGCCATCTGTCTCCTTAAAGGTAAACCCGAACTTCAGATAATGATCTGAATATTTTCGTGTCTTCTCCCTTTTGCGCTTACCCTTATTAGCTGCAACATCTGCAGGCGCAGCAGGTTCTGCCTCGTCACTTGCATGTTCACTGGTGGATGGTATCTCGCTTGTGCTTGTTGATTTTTTTGCTCGAGTTACAAAACGATCCATTTTATATGTATGGTCTTCTCAATAATGTCGCTGCGTGCATCCCTGTGTCTGGGTCTTCAGTAAACTGGGGCCTGAATAGGCTCTCGTCCAATCACGGGGAACCTGACAGAGCCAGCGAATAGACATAATATTATGTCTATGAGCCAGCGTGTGTCACACGGCCTCGTGATTGGCACATCTGCCTCCATTTTTCCGTTCGCTATAATATTTTGGATTTGTGTTGTGCATTTAAAGACATTGCAATTTGTGGGAAAAAACGGTTTGTAAAAAAAATATATATACAGTGGGGCAAAAAAGTATTTAGTCAGCCACCAATTGTGCAAGTTCTCCCATTTAAAAAGATGAGAGAGGCCTGTATTTTTTTATCATAGGTATACCTCAACTATGAGAGACAGAATGAGAAAAAAAAATCCAGAAAATCACATTGTAGGATTTTTAAAGAATTTATTTTCAAATGATTGTGGAAAATAAGTATTTGGTCAATAACAAAAGTTCATCTCAATACTTTGTTATATACCTTTGTTGGCAATGACAGAGGTCAAACGTTTTCTGTAAGTCTTCACAAGGTTTTCACACACTGTTGCTGGTATTTTGGCCCATTCCTCCATGCAGATCTCCTCTAAAGCAGTGATGTTTTGGGGCTGTCGCTGGGCAACACGGACTTTCAACTCCCTCCAAAGATTTTCTATGGGGTTGAGATCTGGAGACTGGCTAGGCCACTCCAGGACCTTGAAATGCTTCTTACGAAGCCACTCCTTCGTTGCCCTGGCGGTGTGTTTGGGATCATTGTCATGCTGAAAGACCCAGCCACGCTTCATCTTCAGTGCCCTTGCTGATGGAAGGAGGTTTTCACTCAAAATCTCACGATACATGGCCTCATTCATTCTTTCCTTTACACGGATCAGTCGTCCTGGGCCCTTTGCAGAAAAACAGCCCCAAAGCATGATGTTTCCACCCCCATGCTTCACAGTAGGTATGGTGTTCTTTGGATGCAACTCTGCATTCTTTCTCCTCCAAACACGACGAGTTGAGTTTTTACCAAAAAGTTCTATTTTGGTTTCATCTGACCATATGACATTCTCCCAATCCTCTTCTGGATCATCCAAATGCCCTCTAGCAAACTTCAGACGGGCCTGGACATGTACTGGCTTAAGCAGGGGGACACGCCTGGAACTGCAGGATTTAAGTCCCTGGCGGCGTAGTGTGTTACTGATGGTAGCCTCTGTTACTTTGGTCCCAGCTCTCTGCAGGTCATTCACTAGGTCCCCCCGTGTGGTTCTGGGATTTTTGCTCACCGTTCTTGTGATCATTTTGACCCCACGGGGTGAGATCTTGCGTGGAGCCCCAGATCGAGTGAGATTAGCAGTGGTCTTGTATGTCTTCCATTTTCTAATAATTGCTCCCACAGTTGATTTCTTCACACAAAGCTGCTTACCTATTGCAGATTCAGTTTTCCCAGCCTGGTGCAGGTCTACAATTTTGTCTCTGGTCTCCTTTGACAGCTCTTTGGTCTTGGCCATAGTGGAGTTTGGAGTATGACTGTTTGAGGTTGTGGACAGGTGTCTTTTATACTGATAACGAGTTCAAAAAGGTGCCATTAATACAGGTAACGAGTGGAGGACAGAGGAGCCTCTTAAAGAAGAACTTACAGGTCTGTGAGAGCCAGAAATCTTGCTTGTTTGTAGGTGACCAAATACTTATTTTACCGAGGAATTTACCAATTAATTCATTAAAAATCCTACAATGTGATTTCCTGGATTGTTTCCCCCATTCTGTCTCTCATAGTTGAAGTGTACCTATGATAAAAATTACAGGCATCTCTCATCTTTTTAAATGGGAGAACTTGCACAATTGGTGGCTGACTAAATACTTTTTTGCCCCACTGTATATAAAAAATTGTCTAATCAACCAAAGATTTCGCGACCCCCCTGCAGTACCTCCGCGGACCCCCTGGGGGTCGCGACCCCCCTGTTGAAGACCTCTGCTCTAGATTATAGGAAAAGAGCTTTGAAACTTCCTTTATAACCTCCTTCGGCTTAGGAAATGCTTGGGTTGCGGTTGAATTGTCCAAAAATCAGTTTTAATAAGGAATAGTGGATAGGAGAAATCAATTTGTGTGGGAATAAGTTTTCAGACTGCCTTTTCCAGTCAGGTCACAGTCAGGGAAACGTGTCACTATGTTTAATGTGGCTATCAAATGGCTATAAGTCTTCCATATCTACTACTGAGCCACTGAATGTACCGCACATTAAATATGGGAATAAACTAAAGATAACGTTTCCAGGTAGCAGCTGTTTTTAAAAAAAATATTTCTTTCAATGTGTCATCAATAAGTGTTGTACCTTTTGGAGGACAAATGCTGTGGTTTACACAGGTGATAAATATCAGAGATTTGGGAACACTGTCCTCAGCAAAAGAAGACAGAGTGAAACCAAGCAGTCGGATGATCAAACCAAATTATGTTTTGCATCTTGATAATTTGCATTGTGCTCTCTGATGCTGCTGTTTTATGCAGCTTTATGAACGTGGCCATCAATTGTATTTATTATTTAAAAATATTTAAAAATAAATCCAATTGTATTGCCAGAAACGATCTCCAAATTTCAGTTGTGTTTTATGCTGCATGATGTCCATCTTTCTGGATTTAATGCAATGCCATTTTGTAGCAGCAGTTTGGTCTTGTGAGTAATACAAAGAGACATCCAACCTCTTCTCTGTACTTTATCAAGATTAGGCTCTAATGTGTCTACAAAATGAAGCAAGAATTTTCAACCCTGCTTTATCCAATGTTTTGATTTCAACATTTCACCTTGTTTACTGAGCTGTGTGGGGTTTCTTACATGTTTTATTGGTGATATATACAGTGATAGGTCAAGGCCTTACAAGTTTATAATAAATACAGTTGTATTTATTTTAAAATATTTTCATACAATCATACATATTAGGATTCATGTGGATTAATACGTTTGGACCGGAGGGTGAGGGTGACAAGTTTCACTGTACTATTCACACACACACACACACACACACACACACACACACACACACACACACACACACACACACACACACACACACACACACACACACACACACACACACACACACACACACACACACACACACACACACACACACACACACACACACACACACACACACACACACACAGCATTATTTATTTACAAATCATTAAAAGTCCTGTTAACGCCTTTTATCTGCCCTCTGGATTCATCTCTGATGAACAGGACGAGGATATACATTGATTAGTTGGCTGACATAACAATTAAAGTTTGATTATTGACTGGAGTGATATAAAGAGACATCCCATCTCCCCTCTGTAAAAAGAATAGGCTCTAATGTGTCGATAAAATGAAGCAATTATGTTGAACCATGCTTTATCCAAAGTTCAGATTTCTGTCCTGGAAAGATGTATGCAATGTAGGCATTTCTCAGTTGATAATGTCCATTTGCACATTTAAACATATCATTTCAGAAGATCAGTAAAACTTTAAAAATATGTATTAATGTAAGTAATCAACTGGGGATGGAGTGTCTCCCCTTAATTCCTAACAGTCATCATCATCGTCAACCTCAACAAATATTGATAGAAATTAGTTGTTACAACATAAAGGAACTACAATACAGCTTCATTAATATCAGTCTTTTTGATCCTGAATAAGTATAGTGCTATTTACGGTCTGAGACCAGAGGTTGGTGGGCAAAAATTCAAAAAACGGGGCCGAAATCATGACAGTATAGGCCAGGGTAAGCCCACTCTCGTCACGTCACTCTACTTGAAGCATAATTGATATTGAAAAGATTATTAGGGTCTGAGACCAGAGGTCGGCGAAGACCCTAATGTAATCGCAAGCCACCAAACTTCACGTGTACATCACCGGTCCATACATAGGCGCCGATTTATGTTTCTGCCGGTGGGTGCTCTAAAAAGTTTAAAGCCCGACCCTCGACAATCTCCGTGTGTGCGGTTAAATCTCCGTGGGTGCTCGGCAATCTCCGTGGGTGCTCGGGCCCCGAAGCACCCACGGTATCGGCGCCTATGGGTCCATACCTCAACAGCTCTACGGAAAATCTGAGGTTTAAAAATGAGGCGTTTCCAGGGGAGCGCATCCCTCGCAATAAAACACGATGTCGCCGTAACTCCGTGGAAAATGGTCCGATCGCCACCAAACTTCACATGTACATCACTGGTTACCATGGCAACAGATCACATGTTTATGTTACAGCTGTTACTCCCATGTACATTCTCCGATCGGCCTGAAACTTCCTACGGCCGAGTCCGAAAAACACATCTGCATGACCTGCGCGGAGCGTCGAAGACCCGCTTATCGCTGCTCGCAACTTTAATTTATATTATTATGATTAACTTTATTAATATAATATTAATATAATATGAATATTATTGATTTGATTATCATTATTATTAGGGGGGAGTCCACAAGGGACTGTGCTGTCTCCTTTCCTGTTCACCTTATACACCACTGACTTTCAATACAACTCAGAGTCATGCCACCTGCAGAAATGTTCGGATGACTCTGCAGTGGTAGGGTGTATAAGGGATGGACAGGAGGAGGAGTACAGAGCGCTGGTGGAGGATTTTGTGGAGTGGACTGGAAGAAACCACCTGCTTCTGAATGTGGCCAACACCAGAGAGATGGTCATTGACTTCAGGAGGAAGACGGCGTCTCCACTGCCCCTGTGAATTCTGGGAGAGGATGTGGCTGTGGTGGAGGACTACAAGTACTTGGGAGTGCTCCTTGACAACGGACTGAACTGGAGGGCCAACACTGACACTTTTACAAGAAGGGGATGAGCCGATTCTATTTCCTGGCTGACATCACCAGTCTGTTGTTGCTAGTGCACTCTTCTTTGCTGCCCTCTGCTGGGGGGCTGCATCAGGACCGGCAACACCAGCAGAATCAATAAACTGATCAAGAAAGCTGGCTCTGTCATCGGCATCAAATTGGACAATTTTGTGGCTGTGGTGGAGAGGAGGACTCTGAACAAACTGTTATCAATCATGGATAACCCCCCCACCCCCACCCTCTCCACCTGCAGTTGGACAGACAGAGGAGCTCCTTCTCCAACAGACTGCTCCAACTCCGCTGTCACAAGGACATATACAGGAGAACATTCCTGCCTCTCTGACCTTAGCCTCTCTTTGGTTAACTGGACATATAACATTCACACATTTTCACATTTATATTTAATTTAATATTCCACTTGTTGCACTCTTAATGTAAAAATGCTTTATACCGTGTTAACTGAAAATTGGCCCTTCAATAGTGTTTCATTTGAAGAAGAAGACATACTTTATTAATCCCTTACAGGGAAATTGCTTTCTCTACTCTGTTGTGTTGACACACATTAAACACAGAGGAAATACATGCACACACAACCACATGCAGAGGAGAGGTGTCTTGTCAGACAGTTTATAGATTTTTTTATGAACTGTATATATTTGTTTTACTCTCTAATGCTGATTTATTTCTTTTTTGATATGTTTATATTTTAGAATTGTTTATTTCTACTCTTTTCATTTCAAATTATGTGCAATGCCTTGTTTTGTTTTATGCTGCTGCCACAGTAATGTCCCAGTTTGGAATCAATAAAGTACATCTTATGATGCCTTGCTCAGCAACACCACAGCAGCACTTGGTCTTTCGAGGACTTGAACTGGTGACCTACCAGTTCCCAATACAAGTCGCTACAGATTTCGCAACCACCACCCTGCAGATTAAACAAATATTAATGCAGCAATCAAAGAACGATAACAGAAACCTTAAAATGAATTGTTGGTCACAAAGTGTGAGACGATCTTAATAACTTTTAAATGTCTGCACTATAAATTAAGAGGCAGCTCAGGTTGGTTGTGTGAATCTTCATAGAAATAGAATATAGATATTGGATATAGGACTAGTTCGGAAAATCTGTTAGACTGTAATTTGTTTTGAAAGCAGATTTGGACCGATATGGACATATGAAGTCTACCTCTATTGTAATGTATTTAATGTTACTCCTGATGCCAAACCCACTCCTATTCAGCTTAAAGTCCTTTAATGTCAGTTTACCTACATTTCCAAAAATGTCCTAAACCAAAGCTGTGTACCAACATGCTTATTCAGACACAAAAAAAGACAATAACTTGTTATTGCTGGTCAACAAAGAATTATTTAAGTAGAAAATCTTAAGATTTTATTTTGAATTGCCGAAAGTAATATTTCACAGTATAATCTCAACAACAGTTACCTGCAAGAGAAGACAAATTCTGAAAGCACCCAGCAATGTGGATTCCAACAAGTACTCAAACACATCCAAAAAGTAAAAACCCTTGAGTCCAACCAACACAATACTTCCCACACTTTTCAAATACATTAAGAATACCAGAAATAATTTCTTAAATAAATTCTACAAAAATATATTTTTTACATGTATTTACATTGACTGTAGCTTATCCCAATTGTGTGAGTGAAATCCAAAACAGAGCTCATTGATTCCATCAATGCCTGTGAGTAAATGTGCTTTAATTGTATCACCATGAAGTGCTCTAAACTCACATCTAATACATATGTAGAAATTGGTCGATAGATAACTGCAGAATCACTCAATATTGAATGAACCATTAACAACTTTCAAATTGTTTTTTTAAACCATCAAACTGAAGTTCTTGAATGATTTTAACTACATTGTATTTACTTGCTGCTGCCTTTTTAAAATACAAAAATGAATTTGTTTTAGTGATTCTTGCATATTGGATTTTATTTATTAAAGATACACTCTTTATTTATTACAATCTACAGTGGCCGCCCCCGAAATGTCCACTCAGCTGCTGATATTTTAAAATCAATTCCATTTCAGAGTATCAGCAAAGAGCTGGGAAGACATTCTGATTAGTTATCCGTTGTTTGAGTTATTCAGACTGATACATTAATCTTTTGATGCTCTGTACAGATTAAGCCAAACTGTAACACCCACTTCAAACTTTAGATTTTAACAAATGCATAATAAAGTTGAGGAATGATGAACGGTTTGTTATAGAGATAATGATTTGTAGCAGGTCAGACATTCTCTTTGGTTGCAAAAAGCCAGCACACCCTGTCTCAAACCAAACAGAAAAAACAGTCCATGCATTTTTTACTTCAAGGCTGGATTATTGTAATTCCTCATCACCTCAACGCCCAAAACATTCCCAAGGCTGTTCAGTTGATTCTTAAAGCAGCAGCACATTAACAACAACTTGGAAACAACGTCATATTACTCCCATATTCTCTTCACTAGCTCCTGCTACAATACACAATTTTAAATCCAACTCTTCACCTACAAGTCACACCGATTATTTGAACCCCTTTACCCCACTGCGCTCCCACAATGCATTGATCCTTGTTGTTCCTAGAGTCGGTGTTCACAAGATAATTTTTGTCAAACGGATTGTCTATTTTCTACCTTTATCGTGTTTATTAATCTTAACAACATCTGTGCCAGCAGATGCTCAAAAGACAACAGAGTAAGGTTACCATGCAGTTTCAGAGACACCACAGCCCCAGCCAGGTTCGGAGAGGAGGGGGAGCAGAAATACAACATTTCTCTTGCTTTCCTGAAGTGGCTCACCCATGAGCTATGTAACATTTAAACAACATAGGCAAAGTGTCAGAAAAACAAAAGTTCGGGGTCTGGTGGACCCCTCATGTTAACTAGTGGCTCTTATTTTTGTGTTTAGTTTTTTGTCTAAAAATAATCATTTGAAATGTTAAAATAACTTATATCACTAATTTAGCAGCATGTGATTTTGATATCATGCAAACTGTCTTTTTAAATGTAAACAAGTTGTCAACATTTTTGCCAGGCATGCATTTTGCTTTTTTATTGAATGAAATCAATTGTAAATGGAATTGTGACCTAAATATCAAAGTCCAATCAAATTATGGATTTTGAGAATTGCGACATTTATATTATAGGTCGCTCTGAATCATCAATTGTCAAATAGCTGTACCGGGCACATCAAGTGCTATCTGCTTAAAAGGGGGGTTTGTAACACAACTATTTTTGGAATTAGACTTATAGGGTGATACAACTAAATCAGGGAGTGTACCTTGTCCAAAAGTGTTTTTTTTAAAGCCATCATTGTACAAGTCGCTCAATACTTTGTTGATTTTGAGTCAGAAAGGAAATCTTTACTGCAAAATGCGAGTTGAGGTTCATATAGCTCAGTAAAAAAAAATAAAAGAATCATTGGCAATTTTGCACTCGATTCACAGATCCCACTAGGATAGAATCATGCATATTTTCGAAGTAACAACACAAATGGAAATTATGTTAACTGTAGCTACAATCCTTTCTGTCAAATGAGGTTTTCTTTTTCAAACAAAATATCACAACATTTGCTCACAGGTGCATCCGTTTCCATCCTTCAGCCACTGTTATAAATGTGAAAAGGCTGAACTAAAAAACAGGAGCAGAACGCTGGACAACCAAACTACAGTAACTGTCAGCGTGTAATAGACAGAACTGTGGACATTTCTAACCAGACAAGGAGCAGAGGGATTGCATAGTCTTTATAAATGACAGTAGAGGGGTTTTAGTTACCCTTGTTATACCCTTCACACATTGTCAAACTTATGTTTTAAATAGTCTTTTATAACCTTTGCAATTGGAAGATCCTCCAACAACTTTAAGCTTTGAAGGCCAATGCAGTGGCGGATTTGTATTCGACACAAGTCTTGAAGAGTCCGAGGGGTTCCTGAAAGAAGAACAGAAACGGTTACTACGCAGTGAATAACAATGGATGGCAGATATAATTATGTCAGCCAATTTTGGCTTATAGCAGATAGGTGAGAATTGGCCAATCAAAAAGTAAAAAAAGAGCAATGTTATTTAGCTGTGTGCCTTTTGAATAGGTTCTCACTGCGCACGGCAAAATACTGATCTTAATAGACCGGCCTCCCAGTGAGCTGACCATTGTTACTGATGCTATTGATTTTGTGGAAAGTTTAGCTTCATCAACAAAAATCATAATGAAAGATATGATATTACATTCAACATACACCTGGAAAAAATAAAACAATTGGATTTTTATTCCCAAATGAAATCAGTTTGGTTCTTTATCAAAACTGTGGTATCGGTTATTTGTTAGACATTGTTATAGTTAAGATCCGAAAGGTTATCAAGTGGCTCTTCATTTTGTGTTTTACAATGTAATCTTTGGTTAAATAAGTTATTTAATTTTAAACAAATTATTTAAATTCAACCATAGGGCCTAAAATCATACTGTGGATATATGATGTTTATATCAATGTCACCTGTATTTGTAGATGTAAACAACGGTTGTCAGGGCAGAAAACCAATGATCTGTTGATTTTTACCATTTAAGACTTGAACAATGGCTGCCACTGATGCAATTTGTTGGTTTATATATTGAATTAAACATCTTATTTAATTGGGACCTTAACATCAAAAGTCAAATTTTAGAGAACTGTGACATTTCAATAACACTCAATAACAACTTGAGACAATAGCTAGGATTAGTCATTTCCGAATAAAACCGGTGTGTTTCTATATCGATAAATAACAATGCTGATGAAAGATTATTTAAAAGCAAAATTCTACTTAGTCCTCCCTTCTGTATATAGTCTAGAACTGGTAGATGTATGTGAAAAATGGTTTCCCGCATTGAAATCACACACAAATTCAGAGAGAGCACAGACGCCTCAGTTTTTAATTAGCACTTAAAATACCAAGGACTTTGTTCCACGTTTTGTCTATTCGATCACTCCAAGTAATCATATGTAATTACCACACATGCTGCGTGGTTATTAAATAAATACTTATATGTTTTCACTCTTGGTCAAGAGCTTTCAAGCATGCATTTATAAATAATAAATTAATGCAGTAGAGTAAGTGGTTCTGTTACATGTTGCAGCATTGGACCTGGGACACGCCTACAGAAGCACGTGTGCAGGAGCCAAACAGAGCTGGGTGCCTGTCATACTGTGAGACAGGTCTTTCATGACATATGAGTTAATCCCGGAGGTGGAGATGATATCAAAAAGCCAGCAGATATATGATCTGGTTGAGGGTTGGAGTCTGTGAATGGGCTTGTCTGAATCAGAGCACAGCTCTTCGATATCAAAGAAATCAACAGACATCAAAGATATCCAAGAGTAGGGGGCAGTGAAGGAATGCAGCCATTGTTCCCTCTAAATGATAATGCTTCAGCTAATGTGCTCCCTGTTCCTCAAACCTGGGATTGTTCAGTGTCTGAACAGAATTCATTAGAACCTCATTTACACTACCTTTCCTCCTCAGTTAATAGAAACAAAATGAACAGTCTTTGAGCAAAACCTGGAACCCTTTTCTGCACCCCATATACATTCACAGATTTCTTCTAATGGGTGGACCCATTGTACTCATACTGCAAGTCATTGTCTCCATTTTATTTTTGAATTTGGGCAGAAATACTCATAATTCTTATTATGACCAATATTAAAGTAAAATAAGTGCAAAACAGTCAATATTTAAGGTGACAATATATAATTATCCTTCCCTTTTCTTTTCAACATCTATCAAAATTGTATCTATGATATTCACCATAGGATTATTAATTTCAAACATTTGGAAGTTGCTTACCACCGGCAACATGTTGTAATTGTCACAAGGAGAATATAAGTAATTGAAAGCATTAGTCAACAAGGGAGGACGTGAATAAATACCAAAGACGTTTACAGCAACACTGAATCATGTGAATCATCGACCTTCAGATTGCCATCAAAATCACTTTCTGCCATTTCCCTACTCCCTCGCCTTCCTGAGGCTCTATCCATTGCATGTTTTTTTGAATTTTGGTCGGAATAAATGATTATTATGATTTGGCTCATCAATAAAATAACCAATGGGTTATTCATAAACATAACTAGTTGTTTGATTCGTATTTAACTTGGGGAGAACAGGAAACATGCTGGTGGAACAGGCGGGTGTTCTGAGTTTTAATCTTTATGGTTTTTTGCACTTATTGTAAGTAGCTTTGGATAAAAGCATCAGCCAAAGGGAATATAATGTAATGGGTGTGTTGGTGACTTACTGGTAACCTCCTGCAGGAAGTCTAGACAGGGCCTGCTGATTCCAGACATGCTAACAGAGACAGCAACCGGAGTTTGGCCCTCGTAGTTCCTAGTGTTGGTGTCAGCCCCATACGTGTAGAGCATTTGAGCGCACAGCACATCATCCCTGAGAGCAGACAGGTGAAGGGGGGTCTGACCGTCCTCAAGACGTCCTAGGTTAGTGTCTGCTCCCCTCTGCAGGAACATGCGGCAGTATGAGTGATTGCCTTTGATGACAGCATATCGCAACAGGAAGCCATTTTGAATGTCAATGTTGGCACTGTGGTCCAGAAGGATCCGTACACAGCTAGAGCGCTCACGTATGATGGCTAACTGTAGTGGAGTTGTCCCTTTGTCGCTCAGCGGGTCCACCTCGGCCCTGAACTCGAGGAGGAGGCGTACGAACGAGTCCCGACCATAGTGGGCAGCCACGTGTAGCGGCGTCCAGCCATCGTTACTTTTTGCATTAATAATGTCACTGCGGAAGTCAGACTCAAGCATCAGTCGGGCGATGCGCGCTCTGCCATGCATAGCAGCATAGTGAAGGGCTGTGAAGCCCCCGATGAAGTCCTTCACTGTGGGGTCAGCTGTTCAGAGCACATGGAAAGAGTGAAATGAAAGGAAAATAAACATAGCAGGGGTTGTGCTTTGAGGCTGGTGACGTGATCTGTAATCAGCCTGGACTCTACAGACCATCTTATCTCTAATCGATTGCAAAGAACCTCTTTTCACTTATTGCCCTAACCCACAGTTCCCTGTATTCCTCAGGATTCTGACAGTGGGCTTTAGAAACAGTTAGACATGTGACTAGACAATAGATTTCCTGAGTGTGAAAACTTTTAATTTCAGGATTACATGAGTTGACACACTTTTCTTAAAAAGGTGTGTGGTTGCACAAATTGATTGATTGAATTAAGGCTTTCAAAACTAACAGTTGTTGGTGCACCATGTCCCTCAAATGCCCTCAAAAACTATTTTCATTTCCTTGTTAACATGTTCATGCATGCAGTAATTATAGGTTTTTCACATGTAAATTGTGTTAACGTCAACATCCAAAATATAGGTATGATCACGGAAAAAATATTTTGAAGCTTTTCGGAAAGGCCTATGGCAATAACCATAGTTGTATTTATTATTTTGTGTAATTAAATTGCTTTTATAGTATCATATGTACACGTACAATATATAGAAAACAGATCATTCTAGATCTGATTTTCTCTATATGGCAAATGTAAGAGTTTTAAGGGATATTAGTCAGACTATAACATGTACTGAAAGGCTGACTCTTCCAGGAAAGTAATGACCTCTAGTGTTTAGACCTATCAAGGCAATTCTAATCACCAAATGCAGCCAACAACAAGATGAAAAAGACAGAGCCTCTAACCTCCATGCTCAAGAAAGACTCGAACGCATCTCTCTTTTCCTTTGGCAGAAGAGAAGTGTAGCAGTGTCCAGCCGTTGGCATCGCGGATCTTCGGCGAGTATCCTTGCTCAAGCATCCTCCTGACAGTGCACACATCCCCCGCTGCCACTGCAGCCTGGATCTGCAGCTCCTCATGGAGCTCTGGGCTCCTTCTGCAGTGATGGTTCAGCATCCTGTCACATTTAACATGGGATTGTTAACTTGCACTTCACCTGTCAGGAACACACTCTGTATGTGTTGGGGAACTAGTTGGGGAGTTTAACTTTCTGACTCCACAGGTTGATGGCCTGACTGTTATGTTATGAAAATGTTATACAATCTTAAATCATATATAGTACATGTTTGACATACAGCAAAGGAAATAAGAATTTGATCCCCTGCCGATTTTGTCAGTTTGCCCATTTACAAAGAAATGAACAGTCCATACTTTTAAATGGTATGTTTATTTTAACAGTGAGAGACAGAATATCATAAAGGAAATCCAGAAATATAATTTTGAAAAAAATATAAATTGATTTGCGTTTAATTGTGGGAAATAAGTATTTGATCCCCTTGCAACCAACAAGAGTTCTGACTCCCACGGACTGGTTAAGTAAGTCCTCTGGCTTTAACAAAGTACTCTTAATATCAACTCTTTACCTGGATAAAAGGCACCTGTCCACAGTCAATAAATCACATTACAACCTCTCCACCGAGGGCAAGACCATAGACAGGTCTTGTGATCATGGTGGAACTAATGTCTAAGGACATCAGGGACAAGATCGTAGACCAGCACAACGCTGGGATAGAAGACAAGACCACCAGCAAGCAGCTTGGTGAGAAAGAGACAACTGGTTTGATTATTAGAAAATGGAAGAAGCACAGAATGACCATCAATCTCCCTCAATCTGGGGCTCCACCATCTAAGATCTTGCCTCATGGGGCATCAATGATCATGAGAAAGGTGAAAGGTCAGTCAATAACTACACATGAGGGACTTGTTATTGATCTGAAGGCAGCTGGGACCACAGTCACCAAGAAAACTATTGGTAACACACTGCGCCGTAATGGATTAAAATCCTGCAGTGCCCGTAAGGTCCCCTGTCTGAAGTCTGCCAGTGAGGCTTCTGAGAAGGTGATGTGGTCAGATGAGACCAACATCAAGATCTTTGGCATCAACTCGACATGTCGTGTTTGGAGGAAGAGAAATGCTGCCTATGACCCCAAGAACAGCATCCCCAGCGTCAAGCACAGAGGTAGAAACATGATGCTTTGGGGGGTTTCTCTGCTAAGGGGACAGGGCGATTCACCGCATTGAAGGGGTGATGGGAGGGGGCCACGTATCGTAAAATATTGGCTGATAACCTCCTTCCCTCAGCCAGGACACTGAAAATGGGAGATGGATAGGTCTTCCAGCACGACAATGACCCAAAACATAAGGCCAAGAAGAACCCCATTAATATGATGGAGGGGCCTAGCCAGTCTCCGGACCTCCATCCCATAGAAAATCTTTGAAGGGAGCTGAAGCTTCCAGTTGCCAAGCATCAGCCTCCAAACCTTAAGGATTTTGAGAGAATCTGCAGACAGGAGAGGACCAAAATCCCACCTGAGCATCTGACCTCTGTGCTGTCCAACAAGGCTTTCTCCACCAAGAACTGAGGCATGTTTTGCAAGGGGATCAAATACTTGTTTCCCCCAATTAAAGCAAATCAATTTATATACTTTTTTTATGTACATTTCTGGATTTTCTTTTTGATACTCTGTCTCAGTGTTAAATAAACCTACCATTAAAAGTATAGACTGTTCAGATCTTTGTAAGTGGGCAAACTAACAAAATCGGCAGGGGATCAAATACTTATTTCCTTCACAGTACATCTCATTGCTTTCACAACTTCAACTGAAGTTTGTCTAAAGCACACACAGTAGAGAGGTGCTTGAAAAATGAATTCCAGCAGTTATTTAGCAGATATTGTTATTAATAAGTTAACTGAAAATACGTTTTTGTAAACATTTGAGTGTGAGAATGTCACAAATTAAATGTATGCAGTTTTATTGTTCTATCCCAGGAAAAAAATAAAATAAATAACAGTACAATCACAATGGACTGACACTTACTGATGCTGCAAAACTGTATTCTTAATGAACTCTATTAATGAATGTATAAGTTCAGTTTATTAGGTGTAAAGCATGTTCGACTTCCAAATCAGTGATCTCTATTGCCTTTGAGAAAATGTGTGCACGACATAGCAAATGAATTGAGAATTAAACATAAATTACACTACGCAATCACATGGCAGCGAAGCTGTGTGTAAGGGCATTAAATGTATTTGCCAAGTAAAAATGAAGGAGTGTTAGTATGTTGACTCTTATGATTATTCTCAAGTTTCATGCCAAAATTTCTCTCAAACTCTTGGCTTCCGTCAATCTGCCTTTGATGTTGTTCAGTCCCATTTAACTCAACTCAAATTAGTATTAAGTACAGACAAATCCAGATTCATGATATTCTCAAATGGCTAAATGTTAACTTCTATTCTCCCCAAGAGCTCTACTGTTCAGGAGACTGACATTGAAATGGTCACTACGCATAAATATCTAGGTAATATTATTGATCAAAACTTGTTTTTCAAGTCACACCCTATACATTTTGTTTCCAAGTTAAAAATAAAATTATGTTTCTTTTACAGAAACAAATCCTGTTTATCCTTCAGGAAACATTTGATCTCTGCTACGTTTTTACCGGTATTGGGGTATGGTGATTAGCTTTATATGAATGCCTCCGACCAGTGCCTAAAGAATGTGGATACTGTGTACTATGTGCATTATGTTTTGTTACTAGAAGTAGATATCGTGTAAACCACTGCACTTTGAATGCTGCTGCTAAGTGGCCATCTTTGCAGACTATCCCAATGGTTGGGTTTTATATATAAATCTCTCCTTGGGCTGGTTCCCTCTTATCTGTGCACATATGTGTAAAACACAAAATCTCTATACCCTCCCATGGTATTATACAGATGGTGGTTCCCAAAGTTAGAACAGAACTAGTGAAAAAAAAGCTTTAAAATGTGCTGCCCCTTCTGCCTGGAATAATGTGCAGAAGGAGCTGAATCTGTCAGATTTGATCACTATGGGGAGATAAAGTTAACTTTAAAGGACAGAGAATAAAATATTGTGATTGCAAATTGTGCCAGTTTTTATGATTGATAACAGTTTCTTAACAACGTTATAGAGGCATTTAAGACCGAAGGCTCTGAGGAGATTTGTTGAGAGAAATGACTGACTGACTGACTGACTGACTGTTCAAATACTTCTATTTTTGACCACTCTCAATGAAACGGCCAATATGACAAAAAACGTTGTACCTTTTGACAAGCTGAATAGATGGGCTTCTCTTAGTCATGTCGGAGCTTCACCTGCAAATATACAGCTGACCTGTCAGGTAGGACAGCAGTCTGTCTCCAACTGCTCTACTGCAACACACACACACACAAAGACACAGACACACACAGTCATTTTAAGCAAGTCAGAAAGAATGGTGAGAATTTGTAAGACCACAAGGAAATAATTAAATAATATAATTTTCTTTGAGAAAATGTACCATTACAGAAAATGTTGGATTCGTTACTACTAGTGCTACAAGTTCTACTACCACTATCCCTACTACGACTAATGGCAACAACAACAACAACAACAACAACAACAACAACAACAACAACAACAATAAATACACAAGTTTGATAAAATGACAGGAATGTCAGAAAAAGGGGAATACACTACTTGCTAATTAAAGAGATCAAGTTTCAAATTAGTCTTTTTAACTAGTAAAGCGTTGCCAGTCAGTCACAACATGTAGCTCGTTACATTTGGAGTTTTATCTTCACCGGATGATGAGAAGACCGGACAATAGAATTCTTACTTGCTAACATAACCCACAATACAAAGCACGCAGAAGCACACCATTACAAAAGCCGAGGGAGGAAAACAGTCTGATGAACACCTTTCGTTTTATACATGGCAGAAAATGTCTAGAATTAACCCTTTGATAAAATATGATTATATTTGTAGGCTGTTCGCTAACGCTGGCTAGCCAGCAAGCTAACAAACTCACTGACGCTAGCTCACTAGCTTGTGTTTACTTTTGTAACGAAACTTGAAGCATAGGACACAGAGAAAGCACGGGGTGCATCGATGATAAAGTTGATTCTTAACATTTGCGAATAAAACAACAGCTGTGATACTATAAAACAAAGACTTCACATACTGGACAGACGCTGAGCCAACGGCTAACTTAGCCAATCAGATTCCACTCAGGAAGAGCTGGAGTTGTCAGAGCTGCATCTTTCTGTTCCTTAACTCAAACCATCATGTAACAGTAAACTGTCTGTTCAAACTTCAGTAATGTTCAAACTTCAGTAATGTTGAGCATCATTTCGCTGTTCAACAATACGCCTTAACGTGTTCACAGAGAGCTTTGAGCACATCTCTTTGACTTAGGCAGTAAAAACAAAACGATTTCCGTCTAACATTTTTCACAATAAAAGCATCACTTAAATATGAACGCAATAAAAAAAAACGTATACTTCGCTCAAACTGGAGAGAATATCCCACCTATCTGTTAGGCCTACACCCAGTGGTGTAAGGTATACATTTACTCAAGTACCGTACTTAAGGACAATTTTGAGGTGCTTGTACTTTACTTGAGTATTTCATGTCTTTGTTGTACTTCTACTCCACTACATTTCAGATGTTAATGGTGTGCTTTAACTGCACTACATTTAATTAATACCGTAAGTTACTTTGCTGATTTGCAGAAATATTATCAACACTTTAGTGTCACCGGAGAAAATTCCCAAGCTACCCTGCAGTATAAAAAGTACTTCAATCTAGCTGCACATATACCAGCTTTGATAAAACTTTAATGATCAATAATTATAATTAACTATTAATTAATTAATTGTTCTGAAATGAATCAACCTGGATAATGGGTACTTTGAGTTTTGGTACTTTAAGTGTATTCTGATGCCACTGATTTTTTACTTTTACTTGAGTGACATTTTTAATGCAGGACTTGTACTTATGCAATTATGGAAAAGCAAGATTTAACTGTTAGTTGAATTGGAGCTTTCAAGTTTTCACATTTTCAAACCTTGAACCATGAAATGTTTTCAGGATGATTTACACAACTCGCAATAGTACTAATTAATAACAAACCTTAATTAAGCCTTTGTAAAGTGACTAGTAACTAAAGTTTTTAAAGAATTGCAGAAAGTACCTTATAATTCCATATACAATTGTGTAGATATCAAGAAGATAGTGCAATTAAAAAGAAAGAGACCAGTTAAGTAAAGGTTCATTAAATGTAGAACAGTACTATATGTACATACTATGTTGTTAAACAAACAGTAGTCAAATACAATTGCGTTTCACAGTTATTACTTTCCCCATAAATACTTGGGTAAAAGGTTAATATTAATTATAAGAAGAAAAAAAAATCTATCTTATTTCCTGTCAATAAGTACTTTCTCCTGCAGCCCTAAGCTGTGTATGGCTTATAGAGAGACGACTGTCACACAGAGCACATAGCCGATGATTCTGTTCATTTATCTAAACACAGATATCAAGAAGAAGAGACCCAGTACTGCCCCATCCTATTTATTTAACGTCAGATCAGAATACACATGTGGTGTATTAAATCTGTTCATATGTACAGTGAGTTAAATCGGTTCATATATACAGTTAGTTACTCTCTGAGGTCATAGAGAGTGCAGGGAGTGATGTGGTGCAACAGGGTCTTGTATAACAAACCTCTGGAATACATCACAGGGCCTCCATGTATGAATAAGAGAAAGACATGTTGGACAAACATATATCTCACCTTATTTGGGTACACGAAAGACATGTCGGATGAACATATAGTTCAACTTATTTGGTCACACACACACATTGGACTTGCACACAGATTACTCCTATACATTTCATGCACAAAGAGATTTCAGGGGGACTTCCACAATTGGCTCTGGGAACCTCGTATTGCCCGTGTTGGTGTATGATACTATGCTGTTTGTAATAAACCTTTTCATATACAAGCTGGTGTCTCCGGAAACTTCTTCATCATCTTCACAAACATCGCTACAAGATATACTTCACACACAAATGAACATGTCAGGGGTTGGGGAAATAGGACCCAAGTGCAGTAAAACAAAGGGAGGCAGGTATGGGTCAAAACAAAAGGTGAGCTTTATTCAAATCAAAGCTGTACTTTCAAACAAAGAAAAACCTCTCCTACACTAACCAGGGGACACAGGGACACCAGGAACAGGAGCAGACAGATGGAGAGGGAGGAACAGGCAGGTAACATTCAAGATTAGGTGAGAAACGACGACAACCGAACAAGAGACACACAGGGGCAACAGGTGAACACAATGACATAATCAGGCACACGAGGGAAACGCAGATAGGAAGTGAAACTAAACAATGCACAGGGAAAAAACATTTAAAAATAAAACAGGAACAAACAGACACAAAACATGGATCATGACCAGAGTTGGGTGTAACGCGTTACAAAAGTAACAAAGTTAAAGTAATGTATTACTTTTAGCTGTAACACAGTAATATAACGCATTACTTCTGAAATGTAGGTAATATAATACCCATTACAATTCTCAGTAACGCAGTTACAACACATTTTAACCCGAAATTATGTGGGGTTTTGTTTCTAAGAATTCACAAACATCGCGAGACATTCCGACACCAGAGAAATAATTGTGAATAGTAACTCAGTAAGCCTGTTTACTATTGGTTAAGAGGGCTGCAGAAACAGATTCACGATCAAGAGCTGCAGGCTCTGAGAAAAGACAAGAGAACGACAGGAGTGCGCGCAGGCCTAAGCAACAGAAGGTCACTTTCTCTGGGTCTGCCCGAGAAGTTGAGAGACTCGTGGCAGAGTGTTGAAGATATGCAGCCTCCGTCAGCTGTGGAATCGCCAGCTTTTAGAAAGCTTGTCAGCCAAATCCCCGTTAACACACCAATGACAAGGTGAGCTAATGTTGCTGTTCATATACAGCAGGTTACTGGGCCGTGCAGAGGCTCCACTAACATGTTATTAATAACACACAGAGACGTAATGTTACCGGTATCAAATATTATTAAGCCCACTTAAACGGAGCATATGTTTAATTTCAGCATACTGCCATAGATAGCTTTAATTAATGAGCTGCAATAAACTACATTTTAGTATTTAAAGTCATACTTTTGCAGTTATTTTGGTGAAAGTAACTCAAAGTAATGCAAAAGTAGTATAACACATTACATTTCAGAGACAGTAATAATGTAATGTAACTTATTACTTTAAAAAGACAGTAATAAGTAATATGTACTGTATTAGATTTTGGAAGTAACTTGCCCATCACTGATCATGACAGAAAAGCAACATTTTGATAACAAGGTTTACATTGGGCCAGTGACCTCATGGATTTGTCAGGTATCGTCGTCATCTTGATTGCCATTGGAAGATAATCATGCCCAGCTACGTTGGTTTCTTTCAGCTTTGTGGGACATTCTAAATATGATTTAACATTGGTTAGTCCAAACAAGTTTAAGTTTAAGAGAAAGATAATAATTAAGTTATTGTAAAGTTTGTCATAGTTTATATGTGTGTTTTTTGCTTTTATAGTTGTTTTTGTCATGGAACCAAAAGCTGATTCAGAGTATAATAGATGTACTGAAGGGGAAAATTACTTACAGTGAGAGAGGGGCTATGGGCTTTGGTAGAGGATGGTTCAAAGGTGTATGGGTTGGGATGTATCTTGTGAAACATTGGATACCAATACACCAGCCATTACAAGAGATATGAGCTAGGCTAATGGGAAAAGCAAAGGATGTACTAAAAGTAACATTACGCCAAAACTCCACATTTGTCTACATCCAGACACCAAAACTGATATATGCCATACAGAGACAACGCTTGAGGCATTTGACTAACTCTTCCATGCAATTGCCGACTTTAATAACACCAAGCCACCTCAACGTGAAGGAGTAATGAATTACTTCAATAGACTTAACATGGCCATAGTGAATGATTGCTTAATCTGGCAGGGTTGCAATGTTGAAGATCCAGGACCTGAAGTGTCAATGGTGTTCATTAAATATTGCCCAGAACCAGTCCTACAAAACAGGCTCAGCTAGGGCAGCAAGCAATGGACAACACGAGAGGATCAAAAATGCATGACTGGTTTCCAGCATGAACTCAGAGCGCACAGCAACCAGGCCATGACAGAAGAATTCCAAGTTGTGACGTTTGCTAGTAAGATATCCTGAGATGTCTTGTCTAGCATCTAAAGTTCATGGCCTTAAAAGGGAGCTTCTCAGAGAAATTCAGTCACTGGTGAAAAGGGCATGACTTTACTATATGGACAGATATAAACCCACTTACCCACTGTTCAGACACAACACACAAACGAGATGAATAGAAATGGTTGGCAAAGCTGTTGCATTACGGTGAAGCTTGGGTAATCAAACATGTAAGCAATACTCCATACCTCTAATGATGCTGATACCTCTATTGAAAGGTGATTTGTCCGAAAGCAGTCTTTGGGGCAAATCTGCTATCTTTTGTCCATTTACCTTTGCTTGTAGTTTTTGCATTTGACATGACATTGTCAGGGAAATTCCTGAGTTTGGGGCAGGAATCCCAAACTTCTGATGCTGTTGAGGGATGCATAATGTTTGGAACTCAAAAACTAAGGTCATGACAACTTGTTTGCTTTTCAGTTCCTGTGGCTGGTTCTGCATTCACTTCAAAATCATGACGTGAAAGGAGAGTGCAGTGTGAACAGCGAGATGGTGGGTGTCTGTCTAAGTTCTGCTCAGCTCCCCTCTGTGTGTATGTGTGTCACACACTGGCACTTGTTCCCAGAATAAATTATGATCAGGTACCATTTTGGCAGGGTTAGATGTCATATGTATGTATATGTATATATGTATTTGAAATGAAAAAAACAGTGTACAAATCTTAAGTTCTTGAAAACATTAGCCCTGAACTGAAATAAACAACTACCTTTCCTTTCCATATTTACCTCAAATTAATATTTACGGAAGAACGGAAAGATAAAGATAGATAAAGTAATTACCCTGTCGAAATTGCTTAATTCCTTGTACCATAACTGACTACAATATCTACAATAGCTCAATCAATCACACATGAATATTTGGTTTTATAAAGCCAAATATTTCACATTTATCTTACAGTGTTTACAGCATTGGTCACTGTCATTCCCAAAAATAATTGAAACCTGGATACACAAAAACATTATGAATTATTAGGGTTTGTTTTTACGAGCTCCCTTGAATCAGCCGTATGTTTTCAGTGTAGCAATGTGACCAATCAGATTAGAGAAGAATAGGCTACTGACCAATGTGATAGAAAAGTAGAAGAGCTGAAATCTAAGTTGAAGGTCCAGTAATCGTTTTTCTCGAAGCCTGCTGCTCAGAAAAAGGCTGCCCCTGAAACATCATTTTGTGTAAGTCACCTTTTGGCGAAAAAACAGGAAGCCTTGTACAGATGGAGATTTAATTAAGGAATCAATGTGAATTGCCTCTGAGAGAGTCTTTAATGACTTTAAAAACAAAGAAGAAATCAAAATGGCGCTAAAAAGAGTACCGCTTGCTGCCGCAACAGTGACGAGGAGGGTCGAGTCACTGTGTTAAAGGACCTGTCACTTGCGTCCCTGGATGTAATAGACACAGCTCAGCTTGTTCTGTTTGTCAGAATGGGTTTCCGGGATCCTTCAACAAAGGGGGACTTCCTCACCATTTTGCACTTAAAGGAGAGGATGAGAGGTGAGGACATTTACAAATATGTTAAAAAAAAATACATCCTCGAAAATGACATCCCCATTCATATACTGGGGGCTACAACTGGGGCACCGACATTGCGCAGTGTGCGCGTGGGTTTTATTGCACTGTGCTCTGACCCTGATTTTCCCGACTTTGTGAATTATCAGTGATTCACCAGCAGGCCTTGGTTGGAACGATCGTGGACTTTTCTCATGTAATGGTCCAACTGGTCAACTTGATTAGGGCAAAAGCACTTCAACATTGCTTATTCAAGCCGTTATTGGACGAGCTTGATGCGTGTTACTGAGACCCATTCCTCCATGCTGATGTGCAGTGGTTGAGTCGCTGCCAAGTCCTGCAGTAATTTGTTTATTTGCTACCGGAGATTTAAAAAAAAAACGTTTCTGTCGACAAGGAATGAGAAGCACAAGGAACTTTCAGATGATGCATGGCTACTGGAGCTGGGGTTTCTGTCAGACCTAATGGCGAAACTGAACGCACTCAACAATGAGCTCCAGGGCACCAAATGATAAGCGCAGTGAATGCGTTTAAAGCCAAACCTGGTGTCTGGACTTCACATCTGGGGAACAGGAAGCTGCACCACTTTCGCATACTTGAGAAAATGTCACAAGCCTTTGAAGAAAAGGATGCTTTTCACCCTGAGCAGTACTGTTCTCACATGGACAAAGTGGCAAACGAAGTCAGCCAGCGTTTTGGTGAGTTACATATGATGGAAGATATTGCTGTTCTCAATTCAAATCCATTCCAGCCCATTGACATAGAACAGGTGGCAGATACATTCCATGAAGTGCTGTGCCAAGTGGGGTTGACATGGAGATAATTGATTTGTAAAATGACATAGAAATGCAGGTCAAGGCTGAGTGGCTTTTGGGGACCACTGACCTCTGTGAAATGGCGTTTTCACAGATGAAAATAATGAAGTCAAAGTACAGGAGCCGCCTTACTGACAGACCCCTGACATACTGCCCTAGACTGGCTGTCAGCAGCTATGAGCCAGACTGCAGAGCCCTCACAGAGCGTTCAGTCGCAGTCATCACGCTGACCTGAGTTAGTAACAGAACTGTTTGGCCCTTTAATGGCATTGTGAAAAGTGATGCAGCATATTTTGGAACTCATTGCACTTAGCTCTATGCACTGATAAAGAATATTGTTACAATTTTGAATTTGTAAGAATTGTTAAAATAACTAGTTCTAATGTTAAATGTTGTGACTTGCAAGAAGCTTCAGTGGATAAGATGGACATAGGGGGTTTCAGCCGGTGACGATAAACATATTACTTTCAATTTATAGCTCGAAAGGACAAAAATAGTCGAGTGAAATGCACTCTATGCCCAGGCGACAGGTGTCTTTCAACTGCTACCAACTCAATGAGCAACCTGTCCAAGCATTTATCATCCCTGCACGGCAATACAAAACTTGTGGCGAAAGATCCTGTTCTCCGGTCATTTGAAGGAGTCGATCAGCAGCCGACCCCGCCTAAACAGGCAAAGCTTTTTTTCAAGTGTTGGATCGCAGAAGCAGGTAACACAGAAAGACATTAACAGGCTGGTGGCAGGGTTCATTGTAGAAGACATGCTTCCCCTGTCGACTATTGAATCGCCCAGGTTTAAAAAAATACTAGATAAAGTAAAGTAATAAGTAGTGAAGTTACTTTCCAAATGCAGTAACTAGTAAAGTAATAGCGTTGAAATGTACAGAAGTAACTAGTAATAAGTAACTAATTACTTTTTTTGAGTAAATACCCCAACACTGGTACTAATGCTATCTAGTCCACAAAAATGAAACGAGGTGAAATTACTTTTAATTTGAAGGCTTATATAGCACACATCCGGTATGATTTCCCTCAGTGACTTGACCGTTTGTTGGTCATGTGATACGCGCGGAAGTATGAACGCGGAAGTGGCAGCACCATGGAGCCAACAGCGAGCAGAAAGCTGGGTCCTGTCAGAGAGAGCGTTGCTTGCCTTACAGAGGCCTACACATGTTTGCGGAGGGGGTCATGTCCCAGCCAAAGGGCTGGCGATGTGGCCTCTGCGATATTTTTTGGTGTGTGTGGAGGGGTCTCCGGTGGGGACTTGGAGCTGACCTGCATCAGTGTGTCTCTGCTGGACAAGATCACCTCCGTGCTGATGTCTGGGAGCCTACCTCCAGCAGCCAACTTATACCATGCCGAGGTTCTGACAGGCTTACAAGACATGAATGTCATGTTACGACTTGTAAGTGGGCTTCCTAACACACACATATACATTTTAAACATCGTAGCCGCAGGGTTGGCCAACCCGCGGCTCCTCAGTTCATATCTATTTTAAATTATGTGGTTTTTTTTTTAGCATATGTATCCCAGTTCACAAAGGGGTTAACGACACACACGTTCCAGGCCAATCGTTACACCGAGTTTTCCTCACGGAAGTGCTTAAGCCAATCAGACTGCAGATCCTTCAGTACCGGAGGCGGGCTTTTCTGCACTCGCGATGTGGCCTTATTATACATCCATGGCATGACAGTGAAGGGAGGGATCTGCTTCTGAACGGCAAAAATAAAACTCAGATAAAACTATAATAACTCAATACAATGTTGTCGAATCAAAACTGTGTGTGTGTGTGTGTGAGTGTGAAGGCCTACTCACGGAAAGCTGGCAACTGAAACAGAAATACTCCCGGATTGGTGAATGTGGTAAATACATAGATGAGAGAAACTGCATCTTGCCAGCAGTGGCTCAGTCAGTAGGGGCTTGGACTGGGAATCGTAGGGACGATGGTTCAAGTCCCCGAACAGACTTGAAATATGGAAAGTGTACTGCTACTTGGAGAGGTCCCAGTTCACCGCCTAGGCCCTGCTGTGGTGCCCTTGAGCAAGGCACCGGACACCTCCAAACTCCCCTCCCCATTGCTCCCCGGGCGCTGCACAATAGCTGCCCACTGCTCCTAGTACTAGGATGGGTTAAATGCAGAGGACAAATTTCACTATGTGTGCTCTGCTGTGTGCATGTATGTGACTTATAAAGAAGGTTTCATCCTCAAATTCTATCTATCTATCTATCTATCTATCTATCTATCTATCTATCTATCTATCTATCTATCTATCTATCTATCTATCTATCTATCTATCTATCTATCTATCTATCTATGAGCAAAGCTTCTGTCACTTCTGTCAGGATAAGGTAAAAGTTGAGATGGTTCTCATGTGAGGAAAGTTAAATAAAATACACTTCATTTATTGTCATGAAGCAGTGTTTGAACCAACGTTAATCATGTTTTTTAAAATTGTTTTAATACAAACATTTAAATATTCCTTTATTCTTATTACTTCATTTAGTCTTAATACTGGTAGGAGAGGTTTAAGTCAATTTATGTCAATATCATGGTTTGTGACATTTACAACATATCTGGCTGAGCAGAGGTATGTGTGTCTGTCTGTGTCAGTGTGTCTGTGTAAATTATTGTATTTTTAGATTTTCATTTTGTATGTGTGACAGATAGATATGGGCACATAGAGGAAGAGAATGAGGGAGCACACAGAAAGGCAGAGAGCAAAATAGAGAAGGAGGGAGAGAGGTGGGGGGACATACCCAGCATGTGTGCCTGTATGATGTGGCTCTTTGCAGTAAGACAGTAAAATGATTGGCTCTTAACCTCTGACTGGTTGACCACCCCTGGACTAGCCAATGAAGTAAAGGAACAAATTACATTTACTCGAGAGCATACTTAAATAATATTTGTATAGATGTACAAATTACACTTTAGGGGCAAATATTGTACTTTTTGCTCTACTGCATTTATTAAACACTATGTACTTGTTCACTATAAAAACACATTATATAATTACATGGTATGATGCAGTACTGTTTCTACTACTAATATTTCATATATATTAAGTAATTGAAAGTGGTTCCACATTGATAAACTACAACATTAATGAGCCCTAAAATGTATTTGTTGGAGATGAAAAAATGACGATATAACATTCTTTAATATTGTAATAGTGTTGTTATGCATGAAATTATTGTTCTGTAATTTTTACTTGAACTTATGTTAGGGATTTGAGTACTTCTTCCATCTATGATTGTGTCCACATGTTTTCCCCAGTGATATCCTAAAATACTTCTATTTCGCAGATCCTTCATTTCCAGTCCAATGACCAGATCACCTCACACCTAGCTGCAAAGAGTGTGTCAACGTGTGTCTTTTATCAGCTCCACACATCTGTAAGTTCTAAGCACTGTATTACACATTTGCATTACTTCATTTGCCCTCTATGAAATCTGTGTCCTTTGTTGTAAACCTTTCACACTAGCTTTTCAGCTCATTTAGGTCATGCGCCACTACACCCAACTTTAACTTATTTTATTCTAGATCCTGAAGATAATCTCAAAGGGAAATGTGTTCTACTAGGCATGTTTATGTAACGGAATTGAACACTTGCAAATAATATGGAAACCTAATTAATTTATTAAGGCAAATGATCACAGTTTGCATCAAACATCCTTCAGTAATTCCTGTGCAGATTTTCTGACCATGGAGATGGCCGAAAATGTCAGTCCGTGCAAATTAAATTAAATGGAGCACACGATATTGATAGCCTAAATATTGCAAACACTTTTAATGATTCTTTATTTATAAAATCACGTTTGGAACTGGGTGCAAACTTTTCACCTGTCCAGCCTTTCCAAAACCTAAAGGTAAACGACAACATTTGTGACTCCATGAAACTGGAATATATAGGCAAAGATAAAGATCAAAGCTATAATGCAATATTTGAACAATATATTATAGGACCATATCTATAATCAAATGACTCGACTTTGTCATTAATTTGGCTGTCCAAGTCTGCCGAAAGATCTGAAATCCTATATAAGACAGTGTTCCTCGTTGGCAAAGGCCTGTCGCTTTTCAGGGCACATGATTTCTGCAGCCTTCAGTATGCATGTTTTCACAAACTCATCATCAGAAAATGGCTTGGATCCTGCGACTATCTCGTTAGCAATAAGGTAGCTAACTTTCACCGCTGCATCACTGACCCCTCGACTACGGGTAAAAACAGACTGCTGTTTCTTCAGACCTGCTAACAATTCATTTATCTTCTCTGTTCTTAGTTGTCCTCGAAAATGGTTGTATTTTTCACCATGATGAGTCTCATAGTGGCGCCGAATATTATATTCCTTTAGCACTGAAACTTGCTGGTTACACACCAAGCACACAGGTTTCCCATTCACATCTGTGAGAACATAAGAATCAGTCCACCTTTCTTGAAAAACTCTGCACTCTGTATCCACTTTTCTTTACTTTGACAAAGACATTTTGGAGGGTGTCGCCGTGGATAATTTTGACAAAATCTGGGCACGTTTTTGTTTATTTTCGGATGACTGGATGCGAGTTTACGAGCTGACCAGATCTCTTGTTATGTCAGTGCGACCTCTACTGGACAAATGTGGAATTTCTTCATTTTGCATTTTTTGGGACGTTGTCTCGCGGGCTGGACTGAACCATGGGAGGGGCCGGTTAAGGCCCGCAGGCCGTATGTTTGACACCCCTGGTCTAAAGTCACTGTTTTAGGCCACCAGATGTTGTTGACATACACACACAGTCCCCCTCCTCTGCTCTTACCGGAGTCACTCGTCCTGTCCTGTCCTGGCGCTGTGCTGTTTAGCCTGCTAGCTGGATTGCTGAGTCCGGGATGAGTGAGTGAAGCCAGGTTTCCGTGATCAACCGGATGCAACCATCTTTGATGCTATTGTTTGTTGGAACCTGAAGCCTCAGGTCATCCATTTTATTAGCGAGTGGTCTTGCGTTGGTGAGGAAGATGCTGGGAAGCGGTGGTTTGTGTGGCTCCCTCCGTACCCTGCGAACCCGCTTTTGGTTCCTCTCCCTGCGCCGCTTTCTCCGCCTGCCCGCTGGGATGGTAATCCACGGAGAGCCGGGGCACCTCGCGATGTCTGGAGGAATGTTGTGTGAGCGGAGAAAATCAGAGGAAACGCTCTGCTCACTGCAAACTCCATGTTGAAAATATCCTATAAATCCTGTTTGATCAGTGTCCATCAAGTCAGGAACTGTATTTGCAAGTATTTTTGCAATAATTGAAGCGAATAGTCTGTAATCAATGTTTAAGACTGAAATAGGTCTATGATCCGTATTCAGTCTTGTCTTTTCCAACCTTAGGAATCACAGATATTATATTTCTTGTACCATTCTGCTGGAAACCTGTCTCCTCCTGGCATCTTGCTATTTTTCAGTCTTGATATGGCATTGTCTCTCTCTAAATGTGTAGTTTCTTTTGTTACCAATTTATTTTGCTCCACACCAACTGATGGTAAGTCTAAGGAATCCAAGAAGGCTTTAATGACAGAGGGTTGTACTGTATTAGGCTGGGAGTATAGTTTCTTGAAATATTTTTCAAAGGAGTGTTGTATATCACCTGGTTTAAAACACATGCTGTTGCTGTCTGGGTCTCTGATTTTAAAGATCGACCTTTCAGACTGCTGTTTCCTTAAATTCCAATGCGAGCATTTTTTGGGCTCTAGGACCGATTTTGTAGTGAGTCTGTTTAATATATTTGAGCTTTATCTCCACTTGTTTGTCCAATATCTTATTCAATTCTTGTTTTGCTGTATTTATTTGTTCTAACAATTGGGGGTTGAATGTATTCAATTTGGTCTTTAAATCCTTCAATTGTTTCTGTTTTTCCTTTTTACACTTTGAAGACCACATTATGAATTTTCTTCTAAGCACTGCCTTTGCCGCATCCCATAAAACACTTGATGAAATATCCTTAGTACTGTTAAATTCCAAATATTTCCAAATTTCCTTCTCAGTAAAATGTACGCATTGATGTTCATTCAGCAGGCTAGCATTAAGTCTTAGAGAGTGCTTTTGGATTGTATATCTAAATGAAGTTTCAAATATAGTCTTACATGATCTGATACATCCTTAACATCAATATTACAGTCTTTAATTATATTTCTCTCTACGTTGAACATAAAGAAGTAATCAATTCTTGAGTAAACGGCATATGGGCGCGAGAAGAACGTTCCAGTCCCGCCCACAAATAAAAATAGCAGAAACTTCTGCAGTGATTATATCAAATATTTTCTTAATTAGTGATTTGTCCTGTCCTGATGGTCTATAAGCATTAAATAGTGTTACTTCCCTGGAATCAAGAGTACCCTTTACCAAGATATAACGTCCCTTCTTATCAACATTTTGTGAGGAGAGCTGGAGGCCACTTTATTCAAAATTAAAATAGCAACTCCTCTTGTATTTCATTTAGCAAAGAAGGAATAAAATACATTTCTAAATCGTAGTTTCTCTAGTTTCTCATGTTCATCTTGTACTAGATGTGTTTCTTGCCAAAAGATTATATGTTGATTTTCTTTTTTCATTTTTGCAATAAGTTTGCCTCTTTTTATTGGAATTTGTAACCCGTTAACATTGAGGGAAATTACGTTATATCTCTCCTACAATGGAAAAACCTTTACGCTGGCAGTAAATAGGAGTGCACGGTCCCTGACATCCCAAGCCTTTGTCAATTCCCCTTTTTTCAAAACTATATGAAAGTATTTGCTCTATACATGCTAGAACATTTAAATCAGCTTATGTGGTGATTGTCATAGACAAATTGATAAACAACATAGTGTCAGTAAACACAGGCAAAGAGTTGGCTTACAAATGTAATTATTGCATTAAAGGCAAAACATCAGGATAAGACGGAGAAATGATAGGTATAACTTTGAATAAAAAATGAAAATAAACTGGTCAGCGCTTTATTTGACCAATACTAGTTTTTATAGTACTTAATATAATGTGGTTTATTCCCGCATTATTTGTTAATATTATACATTTACATTTCTCAGAACACAGTCTGTCCTGTCTGGTGGGAGACGTGTGAACAGGCTTTTTACAGTTCGACCCTCAGCCCTGCTCTGGATACCTGTCTGTGGTCACTGACTGATGTCGTCAAAAGACTTCTTCAAGGAGGCCATCAAGGTAAAACAAGTTGGCTAGAATTGAATAGGAAGCATTTTTTTTGTCATTGCACAAAATATTGAACGACCTGGTTCCATTCACACATCTTATCTTATCTTAAGCGTAAGTTTTCACTGTGTAAGTACTCTCTGGTGAACCAATGAAGACAGCATCACTAAATAACTTCAAACATGTTTTCTATGTTGGTGAACATTACGGAAGAGGATTAGGGCTGCATAAGAAAATAAATTGGTGGGTGTGAATTCTTAGATTTTTTTTTGGGGGGGGAGTCAGAATTCTGACTTTAAAGTCAAAGGAGGAGGTAACGGAGTTTCTGCGTGCCAGAGGGGTCCCGGAGGAAACCATATACCAAATGGCAGAACAAAAGGTGAGTTATAAATCTTTGTATTGTTTTGGCGTTTGTAAAAACTACGCAAAGGTGTTAGAATGTGAAATGCAGACAATGTTTAGCTAGCAGCAAGTGTGTTAGCTTATATGCTAGGTCAATTTTTTACCCATCTAATTCTGTAATTAATGGGTTTAGTTTGTCAACACACGAGTTGATGCTTGTTGGAACAGTGACGACTAACCAAGGTGGTTTAAATGTTTCTGTAGATATTGAATTAAGTATGTTTATCGAGGCAACTAGCAGCTAGCTAGCAGCTTGACGTCTTCCACTCACCTGCCTGCTAGTTATCGGGGCTGCACACCCAAACACACCATATTGCGCAACCTTTTTAGCTGTCATAACTGCAAACTATTTGGCCTGTAACAGTAGTTTAGAGGTACGTGGTCAAAGTAGAATGGAAGATATTTGATAATTAATGTTCCCTAGCTACCAATCATTTGCCCAGTAACCCCTTCATGGTACTGTAGTAATGTTACCGTGGGGGTTCGGGCCATTATAATTTTACCTCAATACCACCGAATTATTAATATATAAATCATGCTGTACTATCTGTTAGTGATTAAAACAGCAGGACAATGTTGATAATTTCATCTTATAGATCACAAGTTCATATCAAAAAGTACCGGTTCTAGCTACTTTAGTTTAGCCAAACAATCTGAAAGACAAAATCAGCATGATGCACTGAAAGACCAAACTTTTTATTTTAAATGAAATCTTCAGACGTGAGATTTTAGCAATACAGTAATAGTATTGTCAGCCTAGAAAACTGAAGCACTCTTAACAGTTTCAGTCCATCCATCCATCTTCTCCCGCTTATCCGTCAGGGTCGCGGAGGTAACAGCTCCAGCAGAGAGCCCCAGGCTTTCCTTTCCCTGGCCACTTCAACCCGCTTTGACTGAGGGATTCCAAGGTGCTCCCAGGCCAGCGAAGAGATATAATCCCTCCACCTGGTCCTTGGTCTACCCCTCGATCTCTTCCCAGCTGGACGTACCTGGAACACCTCCCTAGGGAGGCGCCCAGGTAGCATCCTCACTAGGTGCCCGAACCACCTGAAACTGGCTCCTTTCAATGCGAAGGAGCAGCGGTTCTACTCCGAGTCCTTCCCAGATGACTGAGATGCCAGCCACCCTGCGGAGAAATCCCATTTTGGCCGCAATCTCGTTCTTTCGGTCATGACCCCATAGGTGAGAGTAGGAGCGAAAATGGCCCGGTAGACAGAGAGCTATGTCTTCTGACTCAGCTCTCTTTTCGTTACAACGGTGCGGCAAAGCGACTGCAGTACCGCTCCCGCTGCTGCGATTCTCCGGCCCATTTCATGCTCCACTCCAAGACCCCGAGATACTTGAACTCCTTCACTTGGAGTAAGGCCTCATTCCCTACTTGGAGTGGACAGTCCATCGGTTTCCTGCTGAGAACCGTGGTCTCAGATTTGGAGGTGCTGACCCTCATCTCAGCAGCGTGCCTCGAAATCCTGTCCATGAAAATCACAAACAGGTTGGTGACAAAGCGCAGCCCTGGCAGAGGCCAACCCTCACGAAAAACGGTCCGACGTGCTACCGAAGACCCGGACACAGAACTCGCGGGACTACAGAGATTTGATGGCCCTGAGTAGAGACCCCCTAACCCCATACTTCCGCAGCACCTCCCACAGTATCTCCCTGGGAACCCGGTCATACGCCTTCTCCAAATCTACAAAGCACACGTAGACCGGATGAGCGTACTCCCAGGCCCCCTCCAGGATCCTTGCAAGAGTAAAAGCTGGTCCGTCGCTCCACGACCAGGAAAATATCTGCATTGTTCTTCCTCAATCTGAGCTTCAAACAATCGGCCGGACCCTCCTTTCCAGCACCTTAGAGTAAACTTTCCCGTGTAGGCTGAGTAATGTGATGCCTCTGTAATTGGCACACACCCTCTGATCCCCCTTTTTAAAAAGGGAAACCACAACCCCGGTCTACTATTCCTTCTTTAGTGTTTTCTACTTCCACGCAATGTTGATGAGACGTGTCAACCATGACAGTCCTTCAATACCCAGAGCCTTCTGCATTTCTGGGCAGATCTCATCCACCCCTTGGGGCTTTGCCACTGTGGAGTTATTTGACTACCTCAGTGACTCCCCTCCCCCGGGAGATTGGAGTGGATCCCCCTTCATACTCCAGCTCCGCCTCTAACATAGAGGGCAGAGTTGTCGGGTTCAGGAGTTCCTCAAAGTGTTCCTTCCACCGCCCTACACCCTATCAGTTGAGGTCAACAGCGTCCCATCCATACTGTACACAGCTTGGATGGTTCCCTGCTTCCTCCTCCTGAGATGTCGGACGGTTTTCCAGAACAACCTTGGTGCCGACCGAAAGTCCTTCTCCATGGCTTCTCCGAACTTCTCCCACACGGCGGAGGCTGCTACCCTTCGGTCCTGTTGATACCTTGCAACTGCATCAGGAGTAACCAGGGATAACATATCCAGGAAGGCCTCCTTCTTCAGTCAAACAGCTTCCCTGACCACCGTTGTCCACCAGAAGGTTCAAGGGTTACCGCCCCTTGAGGCACCTAAGACCTTGAGACTACAGCTCCCCGCCGCAGCTTCGACAATAGAAGCTTTGAACACCGCCCATTCTTGTTCAATGTCCCCAGCCTCCACAGGGATGCCTGAAAAGCTCCGCCGGAGGAGTGAGTTGAAAGCCTCCTGGACTTGGGATTTCTCCAGTCGTTCCCAGTTCACCTACACTACACGTTTGGGCTTACCAGATCTGTCCAGAGGCTTCCCCTGCCACTTGACTCAACTCACCACCAAATGGTGATCAGTTGACAACCCTGCCCCTCTCTTCACCTGAGTGTCCAAAACATGCGGCCTCAGGTCCGATGATACGATAACAAAATCGATCATGGACCTTCTGCCTAGGGTGCTCTGGTACCACGTACACTTATGAGCATCCTTATGTTCGAACATGGTGTTTGTTATGGCCAATCCATGACTAGTACAGAAGTCCAGTAACAAACCACCACTCCGGTTCAGATCAGGGGGGCCCTTCTTCCCAATCACGCCCCTCCAAGTGTCTCCATCATTGACCAGTGTGCGTTGAAGTTTCCCAGCTAGACTAAGGGGTCCCTTCAGGAGCCCCATACAGGACTCTTTTTAGGGTCTCCAAGAAGGCAGAATACTCTGAACTGCTGTTTGGTGCATAAGCACACACAACAGTCAGAGTTTTCCCCACCGTAACCCCCATTCGTAGGGAGGCGACCCTCTCGTCCACGGGGGTAAACTCCAACAAAGCGGCACTCAACCGGGGACTTGTGAGTATCCCCACACCTGCTCGGCGCCTCACACCTTGGGCAACTCCGGAGAGGAATTGAGTCCAACCCCTGTCAAGAAGTAAGGTTCCAGAGCCGACGCTGTGCGTAGAGGTGAGCCCCACCAGATCCAACTGGTAACGCTCCACCTCCTGCACAAGCTCCGACTCCTTCCCCACCAGAGAGGTGACGTTCCACGTCCCCAAAGCCAGCTTCATTTCATTTATTTATTATTCTAAAGCTTTTATTACACTCTTTTTTTCCCCCTCATATTTGCAGTATGATTGATTTGAGACAGCGTGGAGCCTAGATAGACTTAAAGGACAAACCTCAGTGTGCGTATGTGGTGGATTAGCGGAGAGGACTGAAGTAGAGAGGTCTTTACTATGGGAGGAGGAGGACAGCACCAGGCCTGAGGAAGGAAGACCTGCACCAGCTGCACCTACAGAAACTGAGCCCATACTGGGCATACAGTAGCTGTTACCACCTGCACAGGCAGCCCAGTCTGTCTCTCTTTGACAAAAGGTGTTTACTTATACACGTTAACTCTTCCGGTTCCGGCGCTGCTACGAGCGGCAGCCAGCAACAGTCGCTCTCTTCCTCAATTTCCCTCGGGATAAATAAAGCTTCTTGAATCTTGAATCATATAGTGTACCTTTTTTGTCGATCCTGTCCTTTTTTATTTAAAACCTTTTTGATAGTTTATCTATGATAACTTCTGGTTCAATAAATTGAATTTGTATTTGTACTCCTTTTGAAAATGTTAGATTACACATTCAAATCTGACTGTAGATGGGCACCATTTGTGTGTGACATTGAAAATTCCGCGGTACAAGGTACAAGTATTGTAAAGCTTATATAGCGAGGCAAATAGAAATAATCATCATCGAGTCGCCCTACTTTTTTGTTTGGTTATTTGTTTTCTGTCTGTCCTCACTTTAAAGGCCTGGCAATAACCACACCTTCTCTGATGTGCAATGTCACAAACAAGTGATGGTCCTGTTAGGCCACAAACCATTCAGTGTGAAAATTTGTTTAATAATATTGAACTGTCATCAAAAATGTATGTAGAATCATGCTGTTTGGTTGTCTCACTGCAATAATCACTTTTACAATGTTTTTTACAGACAATATCTTGAGAAAATAGTTAGCAATTATTTTTCTATATATAACTAGCAGGCAGGTGAGTGGTAGATGTCAGGCTTCAGCTAGCTGCTAGTTGCCTTGATAAACATACTTAATTCAGTCTCTACAGAAACATGAAAACCACCAGGCATATTTAATTCAGTCTCTTCAGAAACATGAAAACCACTTGGTTAGTCGTCACTGTTCCAACAGGCATCAACTTGTGTGTCGACAAACTAAACCCATTATTTGCAGAATTAGATGGGTAAAAAAATTGACCTAGCATATAAGCTAACACACTTGCTGCTAGCTAAACATCGTCTGCATTTCACATTCTAACGCCTTTTTGGTTTTTTTTACGAATGCCAAAACAACACATAGATTGATAACTCACCTTTGGTTCTGCCATTTGGAATATGGTTTCCTCCGGCACCCCTCTGGTGCGCAAAAACTCTGTTACCTCCTCCATTGTTCTGTACTGCATTATGAGAGTTTCTTACTGAAGTTGGGCCACTACAGGAACCCGTACTTCAGACTTTAATGTCAGAATTCTGACTTTAATCTCAGAATTCTGACTTTTTTCTCAGAACAAAACAAATAAAAAATTCACATCCCCACATTTTTTTTTTCATGTCGTCCTAATCTTCTTCTATAGAACATAGTCACCAGCAGGAGAGAACACCAGAATGTTCGGTGTGTTTTGTATCCTCCGACACTCAATTACAAGATGATCATTGGCATAACGGATTCATTATTAAGATTGTCATGCAACATTGATTCAATGCTAGCTAAGACCGACATTAGGTCAGAATAGAGAAGCCCAGGCTGCTGGCAGTGTGATTGTTGCTGTATGTTTTAATCCATGCATTTTTTTCCACCAGAGAACTTTGGGAAACTTCTGGCAGCTTTTGATTCCAGCCTGATGACTTTATGTTCAAAGTTTCTTCCTGAAGAGAGAAGTGAGGTACTGCTGTGTTCGGAGGATGTCAGCAGCAGCAGCAGACGCTGGGGAACAACACTTTGCCTCCTGCTGGAGCTGCTGGAGCTGCTCACCGCATCCAGTGTGATCTGTGGAGCTGATGTCTTTCTGCAGAGTCAGAGAATAACTTACACTCACTCCTCAGCACTACTGACAATAATCGGCGGCTCTTCACATTATTTTGTCAAAAAGCGCGCATTACTGCTGCTGAAGAGAGCTGTGCTTCAAAAGTCCGGAGAGAACTGGGCTCTACGGGAAGGGCTGTACATTGGGCCGAAAAACAAGCAACTCAACACTGATATGAGCCTTCTTGCAAAGATTATGTTAAAAGCAGTGGATACTAATTGGTTGCCAAGGGTTCAAGTGGAGTCTAGTTCTGTCTTTGGGGGGACGAGACATGTCAGAGGAATGGAAGGTCAGAAAGCAGACTGTGTGATGTTGAGAGCGCTTGGCCTGCTGCTTCTCAAGTCCTTGGAGATTTATATCGAAACTTCTAGCGGAGCAGGTGAGGATCTATGAAATCTTGTGGCCGCAGGCTGTTAAATCAAAACTGTGAGCTGTAAGATGCTCAACTGTCCATAGTAAAGGGATACTACATAGTTACTGATGATACTGATGATTGGTGAGTTACTGTGTACAATACTTTCTGCATTACTTGAACTGATTTTATAAAAACATTGATTGATGTAGTTTAGTTAATTACGGCTGTAATTGTTTTATAATGCTGCTCCTATTCTTGGAACCGGCTGCAACATGAACATGGTCCTTCTAAACAATTTTAAAGCACTTCTTAATAAACAAAGAAGCTGAAAACCCTGTCTGTAGATGCTCTGTATGATGATGTTCTGAATGTGAACATATGTCATCCGGTATTGTTTTTCATTTGTGTCTGTAACTGTGCTGCTGCCTATCTCGGCCAGGACTCTTGTGAAAAAGAGATTTTTAATCTCAAGCAACCTCCCTGGTTTAATAAAACACCATAATACTCAACTCTCATTTAAGCTGAGTGATGATGCTGATACTTCCTATGTCCTCTCACAGCGGAAGTGAACAGTGTCTTCAAGGTGTGTGGGTATCTACAGAGTGTGTGGGCGTTCCTGAGGCAGGTCAGTGTGCCAAGGACAGAGGTCACACACTGCTGCTGCTGGCTCAGCCTGCTGTTTGGTGAACAGGACGACGACATGATGGAGGCAGCTAAAGCTTTGCTTTCCATTTTCCTCCATCACAGGTACTACAATTATGCAGATGTATGTGTATTTTCACCAACATTCAAGTAACATATCAGTAGGGGAGTGTGATAAAAACACACTAACACTTTCACACTTAACATTTTGGATCACAGCTGAACAAAGGGAATTTTTTTTTCTAAATCCAGCTGGAAATTAAACCAAAACCTGGATCTTCCAATTATTGCAGAATTAAACAGCTGGATTGGTAGATGGAAAAAATATTCATAAAAGAGAAGTGTAATTTGAACTAACCTGAAAACAATTTAAATTTCTCATCCAGGGGAGGTAGCTGTCATGCTTAGACAATAAGCTAACTGAACTGTTGTTTTTCCTGCAGACTGTGTTCTGGACTGGATGACTTCTCTATGTTGAAGGCAGCCTGTGTCTTTGGATGCAACCCTCACTGCCACTTCCTGCTGCTGCTTCAGAGCATCTCGTTCGACCACAGCATACTCCTTGACTTTCTCATCTCCACTGAAACCTGTTTTTTGGAGTACATTGTGCGGTACCTCAAATACCTGAGATCTGACTGGCAGGGCTTCACTGCAGCATGTGGAAAAACATGCTTGTTAGATCGCCGTCTTTCTCTGCAGCAGTCACCTACTGCCTCATGTGGGGGTGATGAGTTAAAGGTGACTAACGAAGATAAAGATCCAGTTCGGTCCAACGCCTGTTTCCAGCCCACAGGTGCTATTTCATCAGCGGGAATGATCGGTATGGCTGCTGGGTTTCACCTCGTAGAGTATGATAGTTCTGACACGTCTGATACAGAGGACATGGAGGTATCTAAGGGTGCAGAACAGGCGTCTGTAAGTGAGAAAAGCAGATATAGTGGTTTAGATATGAAATCAGACATGAAACTACAAAAACTATCGGACTTAGCAGGAATACTGATTGGACCTAACACCATACCACACAGAAGAGCAGAAGGGCCTTCAGTGCCGGTGTTTCAGAGTCAGCAAACATCGTGTCCAAACATGGCACCTGTGTCAGGACATTTGACTTGTGACACATTAGACAGGGTGGTCCTCTGCATGTCACAACTCAGAGACGTGGTGAAGAGGCTGCACACAAAGAAACTCTTCCCATACAACCCTTCTTCACTCTTAAGGCTCCTAGAGATATTATCCAACTTTTCATAGCAATTTTGTGTTTTGACATTTCAATATAGATTTTTGTTTTTCTTTACTGGCTTGTTAGATAAATCTAAATGGTCCCGTTTGTGTTTCAACCGGTGCATGCTAGGACTAGCAAGAGGTTTTAAGTACACAAACCAGGAGCATATGGCTTTTGATTGCTGACTTTGAGAAAATAATTTTGCCAAAAATGAGCTGTTACTGCTTTAAGTTCTTTGTGAAGGTTTTCCTGGAGAATTACTTATGTAGCAGTAGTGGCCCAACAATCAATATGAGGATGCAAGTCGATGACATGCAGTACATAATCAAATAAATAATAAATGGATTGTTTTCATTAATATCCATTAATGAAATTATATTTATATAGGCAAATATTACAAGTGTGCTTTAGGAGGCTTTACTATCTGTATTATACAAATCCGTATGTCCTCAAACCCTTGCAGAGGATGAGAAAAAGCTCCAACAAAAACAAATACAGTGTGCTCAATTATTGGCAAGTTGTATTTTTCAAGAATCAATGGTTTTATTATTGTAACCCACATTAAAACATAGTAAATAAATCCATAAATGTATATAAATATGTATTAAACACGTTTAAAATTGGTCAATGATATCATCACTTTAAAAACATAATAAAAGTAGTATGACAAAGAATTACAAGGTACTGTTCCTTTAAGGGAGCTCTGCTGAATGTCTGGAGCCTATTTGAAAGGACCACAAAAAGAGACATAAAAATGCTGTATAATAGCATTGAAAGACTGCGTTTCGAGGAAGACTTTGTGTGGGGAAGCTCCTTTGTGACAATAAAGGAAGATGTGATGAGAATACATTTTGTAAATAACAAATGAAAAAAAGAAAAAAAAAAAAAAAAAAGAAAGAGGACTCTGAACGAATTAAGGAAAGGACAATGTTCTATTGTGGGGAATGACATGCCTGTGTGCGATGGGTCTTTGTGCATGATTATGTTTTGTTTTATTTTTTTTATTTTGGAAACAATTTTGGTTTTGGGTGGAGGGAGAAATGTTGACTGTATGATGCGAATGTGTGTACAGTGGCAAAAGGAAAAACAATCAAAAAAAAAAAAAAACTTGTAAAAATGTAAATAAATTGTAAATATGCAAATTTTATAAATAAAAGATAAAAAAAAAAAAAAAAAAAAAGGGAGCTCTGCTCACCGGGCACATATTAGGAGAGACGAGAGGAAAACTGAGCAAGAAGCAGAATAGCACGAACGGAGTAAATCCTAGTAAAAGTTGATTTAGGCTCAATTCCAAACCACCCCCTACACACTACCCCTCTGTTTACGCGTTTACGCATTAAGTGCTGTTCCAATCCAATTATTGTGGAGGGGGAGTGGGTTATCAAGCCCGCCAACAGCGAGTCTGTATCGCACCTGACTTCGGGTAGAACTCACTTCTCTTAACCCTTAGATGCATGACCTACCAATACCTACACTCTTCCATGAGTGGGGTCAAAAATGACCCCAATTAGAATGAATGTGTTTTATGCTGTAAACTTAAGAAATGTCTTTCATTTTGGTTAAAGATGATGATTTTTATTATATTTTGGTCAGCAAAATAATGATTTCATTTTTAACATGTTCATTTATCACTTTTATTAACATTTTTTATCAGAAAACAGCTTTGAGAAAGGTAAAAAAGGTAAACATCCAAAAATGATCCCAACTCGAGAATGATTTCATAATTTACATGTTAATTTCTTATCGTCTTTCATTTGAACAAAAACTTGCTATCAATACAGCCATCAAAACCTTAACTTTCAGTGTTTGTCTGTCCTTCTGTCGCACATCCACACACATATAAACACACGCTGTCTTCTCTATTCTCACTATGAGCAGCTGTTACAAAGTACCCTTTTCTGGCTGTGAGCACTTCACACAGGGTCACTGCATTTCCAACAACTATTGCTGGCTTTGCGGTCTTGGTTTCTTGGGCATATCTTACACCTCTTCCTCTTCTGTTGGCCCTGTCTGTTTCCTTGCTGTGGCTGGATGCAGCTTTTGTCATCCCACACCTTTCCATTGCTGCAGTGATGTAGGTTGGTAGGCATAGAATTCAGGGTGCTGAGCCTTGAAAAAGGAATAGGCATTCAGGGTGGCAATATCAATCAAGTTGTACCAGAGCAGCGTGGGCCACCTCTGCGTTTGGCGTTTACAGGAGTAGGTGCCAATATCTACACCTCCTTTCATCTGATTGTAGAAGTAGATCACTTCTGGTTTTTTCTTCCGGGTGTTTTCATCCACCGTTTTGCTGTGGTGCATTGTTCTGAGGAGCAGAACAGCATAGTCCTTTTTTCCAACATAGCTGACCATGGTCATGCTGCCATTGAACCCATATTCAGTGCTGAAGAGCTCCCTGGTCTTGGAAGCCTTCATCACAGGAGGGATGTATGGCTTGTTTTTTCGCAATGTTCCCACAATAGTCAGACCCTTCTGGAGATTCTCTACAAGAGGCACACTGATGAAAAAGTTGTCTGTGTTGATATTGTGACCTGTGTGTCTGAATCCACTGCACAACTGACTGACAATTTAAAACCCAGATTTGTATTGACTCCTTCCCCTGGTGGTCTCCCAGTGTACACATCCCATCAACTGCATAGGGGGTTTTTGCATCACAAACCCAGAAGATCTTTATGCCGTACTTAGCGGGCTTGCTCTTCATGTGTTGCATAAACTTGGTCCTCTCTCTGAATGGCACGACTTGTTCGTCTACTGTGATACAATCACTGGGGATGAATCTCTGCCTGCAGTTGACCAGGACGTAGTCCCATACGTAGTGGAAGGCTGCCTAGTGGTCTGTTTCCAGTCGGGTCCAGGTGGAGAATAGTCTGGGTCCTCTATTGGGTCCTCTTCATCTGAGATGTCAGTCACAGTTGATAAAAATCATAGGTTCCTCGGGTTAACCTTTGAAATTCCATAGAAAATGCTTGGGGTCATTTTTGACGCCACGTATTAAAAAGTGTGGTACTGATACAAAAAATGCAATTATATATTATAATAAAAAAATATAACAATTACATACAAATCCAAATTGCCTCATGTCAAAGACAACCTATTTGAGGACTACATGGAAGATTAAATGACAAAACATTAAACTTAGGAAGAAATTGCAAAAAAACCAACTGCTGGGGTCATTTTTGACACCACTTATGCATCTAAGGGTTAACTTGCATCCCTGCATCCCTCACTTGCGTCTTTTCCTTGTGCATTCGTCGCTCCCACCAGGAATGCATGGAGAGACGCCAGGAAACCATGTGAAGAAAGAAGAAGCATGGAAATGAGTTTTAAGAGCAAAACTAATTTTTGTGAAGATGCGGTACAGCTGGATGGTCTGACAGCAGCCGACTCTCCCCGTTTCGTTCACACACACAAACCCCCCCCACCTGACGCCTCTGTTAATACACATGTGTACCATTTGTTGTAGACCCAAATACATTTAATGAAATAACTAATTTTTCATAAAAGATAAAAGCTGTTCCTGCGGACAGATATTCAATCCCTCCATTTTAATTTTATTGTGTTCATAATAAAAATGAATTGGAGATCATGAACAATGTTTCCAACAAACGAATACACAGTTTTTTTCCACTTTGTTATTCAGATATGATACATTCATTGATGAGACCATCCTACGAGCACCCTCTGGAGACCTGACCGTGGAGCAGAAGGCTCTAGACGACAAGTTGAATGGTGACGCCTATTACGAGTTAGTGCCGCTACTCGACAATACCAGTTTCTGTACATTAGGGCTGGGGGCAAATGATTATTTGTTAAACCAGGGGTGCCCAACCAGTCGATCGCGGTCTACCAGTCGATCGCGGGCTGAGTTCCAGTCGATCGCGAGAAAATGTTGTGTGTAGACTATCCTCCTACTGTTGTGTAAAATAGACCTACAGTAAAACTTCCAACTTAAAACATCTTAAATAGGCACAATGAACTGCTGACCGCGTGAAGCAGTGTGTAGATTTGTACAGCTTTAGTAAGGTAGATCAGGCATAATCACAGAAAAAATCTCACGCGCTTCTTTCTATCTGCGCGCATGGTATGGTTGCTAGGTTCTAACTAAGGACCCGGAAGTGTGCGAGAAGCTTGACTAGAGCGAGTGGATACTACCATGTCGGCAGAAGCTAAAACATCTAAAACTTATCATTTTCATTCAGAGTGGGAGGAGGATTATTTTTTCGTGTATTCGAATGCCAAGTCCATCTGTCTTATCTGCAATGCAAATGTGGCTTTACCAAAGAAAGGGAATTTGGAGGGGCATTTCAAGACGGTCCACAAGAGCTACGATACAAACTTCCCAGCTAAATCACCACTGCGCGCCCGAAAAGTCAAGGACTAGAAAAGTCAGCTAGCAGCACAACAGTCCATTTTTACCAGGCCCAATATCACGAGTAAGGCTGCAACCATAGCTTCTTATCGTGTCTGTCGTGTTCTTGCAAAAGGAAATACATCTTTCAAGGATGGTGAGATTGTGAACATTGTGTTCATGGAAGCCGCAGATACGCTTTTGGCCGATTTTAAAAATTGAAAGGAGATTGTGTCTGCTATTCAGGATGTGCAGCTATCAAGAAATTCTGTTACACGGCGATGCAAGGGAATGGCGGAGGATGTTGAACAGCAATTGAGGAATGATATTGACAAATGTGAGTGTTTTTCTCTGCAATTCGATAAATCCACTGATGCTGTGGATGTGGCTCAGCTATGTGTGTTCATTAGAATTAGAATGACCATTTTGCCTTTGAAAGGGCACACAAGAGGCACAGATATTTTTCAGGATTTTATGGAATTCGTTAGCAAGAGCAAGTTGCCCCTCTTCAAACTCATCTCCATTACAACCGATGGGGCTCCAGCAATGATTGGATGTACTGCTGGGTTCATTGGATTGTGCAAACAGTCTGAATCTTTCCCGGATTTTTTGAATTACCATTGTATAATTCACCAGCAGGGGTTGTGCGGGAAGATTTTAAATATGAAAGACGTGATGGATGTGGCTAACAAGATTGCCTGTTCTGTTGGGGCCAGGAGTCTGCAGAGGCGATTATTCCGTGCGCAACTGGAGGAGACCGGTGCAGAACACACAGATCTGCTGCTGCACACAGACGCAAGGTGGCTCAGCAGAGGTACATTTCTGGAACGGTTTTCTGAATTGTTGCCCGAAATTAAAGAATTTCTGAAATGTTCAAACCATGCTGAATATGCACAGCTAGAAGACAGTCAGTGGCTCTTGGATTTAGTCTTTCTTACTGATCTGACTGACAAGCTCAATAACTTGAATCTAGAGCTGCAGGGTAAGAACCAACACATCATCAACATGATCAGCTCCGTGAACACCTTTTTAAAAGCAAGTTACAGCTGCTATCAAGCAGGTTGCAACAGTGTGATCTACGGAACTTTCCACACATGGACACAGAACTTAAGCGTCAGGGCAAAGACTGTGCGGAGCTTGAGAGTGCACGTTATGATGATCAAGTGCAAAGCATCTTGTCAGAATTTGACAGGCGCTTTACTGACTTTGTATCCATTGAGCCTGTTCTCAGTTTTCCATTTGGGGAAAATATAGATGTGGATTGTATAACGTCCAAAGTGGCATCACTCTTCAACCGGCATAGCGGTGCTATTGAGAATGAGATCCTCACACTAAATAATGACATTGAGCTCAAATCAAGAGCTACACCTGACACAAATGTCCAATTCGGGAATCTAATGCAGAAAGAGAAGTACCCCAACCTCAGACAAACTGTAAAGAATTTGACTGCACTTTTTGGATCAACATATTTGTGTAAGTCTGCCTTTTCACATATGAAAATCATTAAGTCAAAATACAGATCCACCATGACTGATGACCACCTTGTAGCCTGGTTACGGCTGGCACTCAGCTCCTACTTTCCGGACTATGAGAGACTAGCTTCCTCCTCTCAGTGCCAGAAGTCCCACTAAGGTAGAGAACCACTTTTCCAACTTGAAATAGGCATTGTATTAATCGGGTTGTATGTTGTTGTGTTGTTACGGGCCAGTCCTAGGCCTACTTGTGCTTATTCTTTGCACGACGTACATTTACTTCAATAAATGTATTATTATTGTTAAAACTTGATCTTTTTGTCAGAACATTGTGTTATTATATAAATGCACAATTAATTGTGGCTACGCTATGGCTTTCGATATGGCTTGGTAGATCTCGACACACTATCAACTTTAAAAGTAGATCTTGGTTCAAAAAAGGTTGGGCACTCCTGTTTTAAACAATTAGTCGGGCGGTTATTTTATCGATTAGTCTAACGATTATTTTTCTGTTGCTCGATTAATAAAAACCATAATGTATCTCAAATAAATACCAAACAATTCTTAATAATATACTTTATTAAACAACACTGTTTTGCACAGCAAAAAAATATATATATAATAAATAAAATTATACAAAATAAAAAGGCCAGCCTGTTTACTGTTTTACAGTCAAACAAAAATCTCTCCTGTACACAATTACAAAAGATAAAAAAAATGCAGTGCAAAAACAAACACTGTGCAGTGCACAGTACAGAAATTCCTTAGTGTTTTAACACAATATAACAGTCCTAACATTAAACCTGATGCACAATCAAACTGACTATCTTAACTGCTATTCTGTCAGCTTACATGGTAATGAAGAGGGTGCAATATAGTACTGTCCATTTTCCTCCTTCTGTCCTCCCTCTCATCCATCACCACTCTTTACTCCTCTACTACACTACCTACTCTGAATTACTGTGGAGGAATGTGAGCATATCCACATGCTCTTTGGTGAGGCTTGCTCTTTTTTTTGCTCACAATGGTCCCTGGTGCTGAGAACAGACGTTCAGAAGGTGTGGATGTTGCAGGGGCAGCCAGATAGGATTTCACCACAACAGCCAGGGCAGGAAACTTCGTTTCACTTTCCTTCCACCATTGGAGTGGGTTTTTGTCTTTTTGGAATGGGTTTCTGCCCAAAGTACACAAGCACCTCATTCCTGACAGCAGGCTTTTAGGCAGGTGGGCCTCTGGGCGTCCTCTGATAATATCCTTTATAATATTTGATTTGATATGAAGGCTAAATGAAAATTCTTTCTTCAAGTTACTGTGAAAGATGAGGAAAAGAGGAAGAACACAGACAACAATCTCCAGCTTCTTCCAGCAGAGTAGTCATGTAAGAATTGTTTTCTTGTGTGAATGTTCAAAGGTGTGAAAGGTCAGAAAACCATCCCAAACAAATAGCTAATACAGCTGTATGCTAAGTGTCTTGCATAAATATATGATATAGTTTAACAAAATTGAATAATACAAAAAATGCAAAATGTATGTGACAATTAAGTTGTACCTTTTAGTTTCAGTTACACTCACTGTTCTTTGTATTAACTTATGAAACATATTATATTGTATATCAATCAGTGTAAATATAATATTACCAAAAAATGATCTGGTCTTCCCCACCCTCCGACACACACACATACCTCCTCCCAGTCTAAGCACAAAAATAATGTTGTAACAAAGACAAAAACGTGGCTGTATTCCACAAAATTTGCACCTCAAAATGCAAGAAATAGTGTTTCAGAGAGTTATGAATTTCAAAAATGTTCGGGGGGGGATGCCCCCCTACAATACTCGCGCCCCCCTACAATAACCTCATTGCAGTGCTATGTTATGATTAGCTTATTTGAAGGCTAACGTGGTTACTTTAAAAAGTAATGTTAAGTCCAACAATGCATTTCATGTTTATTTAGAGCAGTCTTTCTCAAAGAGTGGTCCGTGGACCACTGGTGGTCCGTGAGCGACCCCTATTGGTCCGTGAGTATTTTGGTAAAATGTCACATTTGAAATTAATATATTATAAGTTTAAAGTGTTTCTCAAACTGTCTTAAAATGACTAGTATAGAGTGTAGCATAGATGTAGCGTAGCTACGTAGGTTCGTATCTACGTAGCCTATGTTACGATCTTACGTCATAAATGATTTGCGCGGTCAATTTGAGCTGTCAACTGACAAGATGGATCGATGGCTAAAGACAGGGTTAGTTAAAAGAAAATTAAATGACAAATCTGACGTGACAGTCAAGGTGCATCGTCCTGATGCAGGAGATCCAGCAACTACAAGTGGTTCAGCCGCAGCGACATGTGATTTTGTGTGCGTTACTGAGTCCCAGGAGAGCGGTTCGCCGTCTAACCACCACCCGGCTGAAAGCTGTGAAACTCGGCTTGATCGCGGAAAGTCCAGCGCTAAAGTGAAGAGAAATTATCACAGCGACTACATAAAATTCGGATTTTTCTGGACTGGAGATGAAGAGGATCCCAATCCACACTGTGTTTTGTGCTACGAGTCGTTGGCTAACGAGGCTATGAAACCCGCCAAGCTCAAGCGTCATTTTGAGATCAAACACAAGGATTACATCGGGAAACCTTTAGCATTGTTTGAGAGAACGTGATGAACTTAAAAAACACATGACGAAGGCGCCCTCACATTTTTTTGCGACGGGGGAAAATGCGAAGGCTACAGAGGCATCATACAGGGTATCCCTTCTTATCGCAAAAACAGGGAAACCTCATTCGATAGGTGAGAATTTAGTCAAACCAGCTGCCAAGGTTATGGCTAATGTATTGTTTGGGGAGAAAGCAAGCGACGAAATTAGCAGGGTCTCCCTCTCCAATGATACTGTCCAGCGGCGAATAACAGCCATGGCCGAAAATGTGAAAGATCAGCTGATCACACGTTTACGCCAAAGCCAGTTTTTCACACTGCAACTGGACGAGTCAACTGATATCGTGAATGAGGCAAATCTGCTGTGTTTTGTAAGGTACATTTATGATGGCGGTGTGCAGGATGAATTTCTGTTTTGTCGTTCCCTGCCGACCAACACCACAGGGGAAGCCATTTTTGACTCAGTCAACGATTTATCCTGCAGAATAATATCGACTGGACACGATGTGTTGGTATTTGCACAGATGGTGCAACTGCAATGACTGGGAAACACAAGGGACTGGCAGCGCGCGTATGCGCAGTTGCACCTTGCGCCACAGCAACACACTGTTGCATTCACAGAGAACAGCTGGCTGTGAAAAAAATGCCACCATGCCTCAAATCAGTACTGGACGAGTCTGTGAAAATTGTTAATACAATAAAAACCAAAGCACTGAACACACGTCTTTTTAAAGCTCTGTGTGATGAAATGGGAAGTGAACACACAAAACTGCTTTTCCATACTGAAGTTCGCTGGCTGTCGCGTGGGAAAGTTCTCACCCGTCTATTTGAACTGCGCGATGAGGTGATGTTATTATTGCATCATACTGTTGAACTGTATGACAGACTGCATGATTTCCAGTGGCTCTCAAAATTGGCATACCTGGCCGATGTCTTAAGCGCACTCAATGCTTTGAACTTAGCGCTGCAGGGAAAAGCCGTCACCGCCTTCAATGTGCAGGACAAAATTAAAGCTGCACGCCTCAAGATGGAATTGTGGTGTGTCCGTCTGGATCGCCAGGAGTTTGACTGTTTTCCGACGCTTGTGGGTTTTCTCCTCGCTGCAGATGAAGAGCTGGACGGCGGCACAGTTGCAGCCTTCAAGGAACATCTGCAAGGCCTTCACTTTCAGCTGGGAAGATATTTCCCAGAACTAGATGCAGGCTATGAGTGGATCAGGAATCCATTTGTGGACCAAACGCACATCGAACACGTCAGTTCCAAGCTCCCATCAAGACAGGTTGACAGCCTTGTGGACATCGCATCTGATGGGACACTGAGGACGACTTTCAGAGAGAAAAGCTTGACGGACTTTTGGGTCCACGTCCAGCCTGAGCACCCAGAGCTGGCTGACGCTGCTCTGAAACGGTTGATGCCGTTTCCAACCACCTACAACTGTGAAGTTGGTTTTTCTACACTTGTTGGTCTGAAAACAAAGCAGCGTAACAGGATCAATGTGGACTGTGATATGAGACTAAAACTCTCCAGTTTGGATCCAGACATTGTTTCACTGATGTCTCAGCAAAAGCAGCACCATTCCTCCCATTAGGTAGCAACAGAGACACACAGTGTATGAGTGAGTAAACAATGCTATTTGTAAATGTAACAGTGTAAATAATTACCTTGTGTCTATTGTTAAATTCTTGTTAAATTTGGGCCTGCAACCATAGTTTTACTGTGTTTTATTTTTGAAAATACACAGCAGAAGTTTGTGTGGTACTAAATGCGGTGCATTTTGCGTATCTCTCTGTTCGCTCGGACATAAACTCAGTAATAAATGTAGTCTATGTTTCATATGATGTGTAAAATCTATCAGCATTTACCGTTTAAATCGCATGTGAACGAAATGCTTGTAGAATCCGTAGTTGTATTTGTATTGTTGATTTAATGTGTGAACGAGCGATATAGAGAAGGTCACATAAAGCTGTTATTATTAGGTTGTAATTTGTAATATACTGTTGGAGTAGTAAGCAGGCCTATTGTATTTATTCTAGTTTATATTTAGTTATATTTAGTGTATATTTCTCCTTCGTTCTTTGTATTGAACTGTTGCACCTCAATTTCCCTCGGGATTAATAAAGCTTCTTGAATCTTGAATCTTGTTTTGGGATATTGGGGGAGTTAGGTGGTCCGTGAGTATTTTTTTATTGGTTAAGTGGTCCTTGGTCTGAAAAAGTTTGAGAAACACTGATCTAGAGGCTCGTAGAGTACTCTATCTACACAGTAAAAATGTTTGGTAGTGCTACTCAAATGAACCCTATCATACTTGGATGTGGTTCTCATTATAATGTTTTCAATGCTCATAAAAACATTAATTCATCCATGAGCACTGCGCACCAGCTTATGTGTGAACTTTGGCTCCGTTATGCCAAGTTCACACTACACGATTTTTAGCCCAATCGGCCGAGTCGGCACTAAATCGGCGTTAAATCCCCGCTCGGCAGTCGGCGTCGGATTGTTATGTCTGAACTGCTCAAGAGACTCCCCGACGCCTCCCCGACGCCCGACTGATATCTACCAAGCTAAATATCTGGACCTGTCGGCGAGTCCAAATCCTGTAGTGTTAAAAGGGTTGTGCCCAGTGGTGTAGTCTACGTGATACGCTGGTATACGCCGTATTCCCACAAGAAAATGACGGTGATTTCCGTATACCCTCTTAAAAATGAGCGATGATACGTAACAACATCATTTTGTGACTGCGCTTTCACGCTTTCGCCCCTTCTGTGTTAATACTTTTGGACATCTGGGGCTTCTGTTGCCTGTAGCCTGTTGCTAAGCAACAGCAACACGCTTTTTTCGGCTCCGACAAACCCCACGTTTCTCTAACATTATCAGAATTTGATCCGTCCACCATTCAAGTTCGCGGAGCGCTAAACAGGAAGCAAAAATGAAATGAAAACAATTTTTCAATGTTTTCCGAAGTTTTCCCCTACTAACACTACAGAAGAAGAGCCAGGTCAGGCAGCTGTCCTAAAGGTGACAGCGAACGAGCCCGGCGCTACCGCAAAGTTACCCGGTAAGTGAAATTTGCATGGTTGTCATTAACGTAACTGTAGCAGGGGATTGTGTGTGTGTGTGTGTGTGTGTGTGTGTGTGTGTGTGTGTGTGTGTGTGTGTGTGTGTGTGTGTGTGTGTGTGTGTGTGTGTGTGTGTGTGTGTTTCAGATGATGACACAGATGAGAGCTCCTGGCCAGCCTTGTGGACTGAAAGTCAGGCTAGGGAATTGAAGACCAGGCATCCTTGGTTAGAGTGGAGGGACAGAAAGTTAGGTAAATGTCAGCACACATGCAAAGGAAAGCTGATCTAAACAACATAAATTCATAAAGTCAATGACTATGCAAATGAGAGTTAATTCATGGTCATGTTAAAAGTGCATTTAAAACATTTGCACCATTAAATTACTATATGTTAGTTATCAGTAGTTGTCAAATAATGAGCTATTGAAAAAGTGGAACATTTTTCTCCTTTTATCTGCCTGCTCTTCATGCATTTGTTAGCCATGATGCAAATACTGTAAGCAACTTATTAAATACTTTTGAGGAAATATTGGCTATTTTCTGCAGATGTTATTGGTAAAAACGTGTATTATGCTAATTAGTCATGGTTTTGTTTATTTCCAGGTTGTGCTCTTTGCAGCGCTACAAAATCAACCGGTGTCCTCACAGAACAACAAGTGTTTATGTCTGAGGAGTGGGTGCACTTTAAGATCCAGTCCTCAGATTCAAGCAGATCAACATCTCTGGCCTCTTTGAAAAACAAGATTAGACGACATGAGATGTCCAGAGCACACAAAATAGCCCAGGAGTTCACGGAGAAGGGTGGACAGGATTTAGTTGGACATTTGGTGAGAGCTGTGTCAGAGACTGTGTTTGCAGAGACAGATTCTGTATTTAGAACAGCATACTATCTTGCGAAGATGAACCGACCTTTTACTGACCATGATAGTCTCATTGAGCTTCAGGAGAAAAATGGTGCCAACATGGGCACTAGTCTGCAATCAAGGTACAGTTCCACTTTTTGTGGAACTGTACATAGCAAAAGAGATGCAGAAAGAAATAGTTCAGTATTGGGATGTCTTCAAGCAAGTTGTCTGTTCTCATTGACAAGACTACATCTATTAGCCACAAATCTGCAATGATTGTCAACTTGAAAGCCTCAGTGGATGGAGCTACTCCTGAATTTTTGTTCCTGGAGCTAGTTGAGCTGGAGAGCCAAAGGGCAAAGGCTATAGAAGTAGCTCTGCTGAACTGTTTGGACACTGCAGTCTTCACTGAAGAGTGGCTTCAAAAGAACTGGGTCTCATTTGTTTCTGATGGAGCCAGTGTCATGTTAGGCAAGAACTCTGGTGTGGCAACCAGGCTGACAGCAAGGTACACTAACCTCTTCACATGGCACTGCATGCACCACCGTTTGGAACTGGCTATATCTGATGCTGTGGATGAGGTTCAGGCAGTCAACCACTTTAAAGTGTTCCTAGAGAAGATCCACAATCTCTACAGTCAGTCCAATAAAAATTCACGAGAGCTTCTTGGAAGCAGCACAAGAAGTGGGCTCACAAGTCCTGAAAATTGGCAGAGTTTTAAGTACGCGATGGGTGGCCAGCAGTTTCCGTTCTGTAAAGGCTGTATGGACATCATATGACACTTTGAAAATGCTGCAGGCGACCAACAAGAAGCAGCAAAGAGAGACAAACTTATGGAGGCATGGCATGTCGAATGCAAGCAAGGAATTCCTGTGTGACCTCAGACTCATGTTTGATGCACTGTCTGAACTTGCAAACCTGTCTCAACAACTCCAGGCCCATTCTGTCACACTCTTGAGAGCAGTCCATCTTCTAAAGCGAACCATCAGAGTGCTGGCATCATCCAAAGATACCCAAGGAGAGAAATTAGAGGACGCACTGACTGCACAAGCTTTGGGACATTTAGGATCTGTTCCCTTGGAGTCAAATGCAAAGCTCACACCAATCAATGCAAAACAATTCCTACAAAGTCTGATCAACAACTTGGAAACGCGCCTCTCATTTGATGGTGAAATGCTTCATGATCTCACTGTTCTCGAAACAGGCAACTGGCCATCAACCCCTGGCATATGGCATGGTTAGGCACAAGTGAAACAAGAAGAAACAATCTTGGTGAAGAGCAAGCAGTTAATGGTATGAGAGATTTCCTTGAGCACCCAGACAGTTAGTCTGAAAGCTTAAAGCCACTCAAACAATGCATGAAGACCATCCCTTGCAGCAGTGCTGGGTGTGGAAGGGGCTTCAGTCTCATGAACAATATATGCACAGACAAGATATCGACACTGTTGTTGTCAAATGTAAGTCATTTGATGATGATCAGCATCAATGGGCCCCCTTTGACACTTTTTGAGCCAAGGAAGTACGTCACAACATGGCTGAGAAGCCATCGCTCTGCCACGCAAGCAAGGAGGCAATGCACACCTCAGATGCCTGAGTACAAACATATCTGGAAAGCTCTGTAGACTACCAGACTATGTCTAGAAGTGTTCCATCCTTTTGGAACACTTGTGGACTTGTGGACTAACACATTGAACCCAGTATGGACATGTTGAGTGCTTTTTCAACCCTCATTTATTGAGGTGAAGCTTATTTGTTAATTTGTTTCTTGTTTGAAGCTAATGTGTCTTGTAGCACAAGGATGTTTGCTTGTTCATTTAAGCTGATACAGTACATACAGTGGGGCAAAAAAGTATTTAGTCAGCCACCAATTGTGCAAGTTCTCCCATTTAAAAAGATGAGAGAGGCCTGTAATTTTTATCATAGGTATACCTCAACTATGAGAGACAAAATGAGAAAAAAAAATCCAGGAAATCACATTGTAGGATTTTTAATGAATTTATTTTCAAATGATTGTGGAAAATAAGTATTTGGTCAATAACAAAAGTTCATCTCAATACTTTGTAATATACCCTTTGTTGGCAATGACAGAGGTCAAACGTTTTCTGTAAATCTTCACAAGGTTTTCACACACTGTTGCTGGTATTTTGGCCCATTCCTCCATGCAGATCTCCTCTAAAGCAGTGATGTTTTGGGGCTGTCGCTGGGCAACACGGACTTTCAACTCCCTCCAAAGATTTTCTATGGGTTTGAGATCTGGAGACTGGCTAGGCCACTCCAGGACCTTGAAATGCTTCTTACGAAGCCACTCCTTCGTTGCCCTGGCGGTGTGTTTGGGATCATTGTCATGCTGAAAGACCCAGCCATGCTTCATCTTCAGTGCCCTTGCTGATGGAAGGAGGTTTTCACTCAAAATCTCACGATACATGGCCCCATTCATTCTTTCCTTTACACGGATCAGTCGTCCTGGTCCCTTTGCAGAAAAACAGCCCCAAAGCATGATGTTTCCACCCCCATGCTTCACAGTAGGTATGGTGTTCTTTGGATGCAACTCTGCATTCTTTCTCCTCCAAACACGACGAGTTGAGTTTTTACCAAAAAGTTCTATTTTGGTTTCATCTGACCATATGACATTCTCCCAATCCTCTTCTGGATCATCCAAATGCCCTCTAGCAAACTTCAGACGGGCCTGGACATGTACTGGCTTAAGCAGGGGGACACGTCTGGAAGTGCAGGATTTAAGTCCCTGGCGGCGTAGGGTGTTACTGATGGTAGCCTCTGTTACTTTGGTCCCAGCTCTCTGCAGGTCATTGACTAGGTCCCCCCGTGTGGTTCTGGGATTTTTGCTCACCGTTCTTGTGATCATTTTGACCCGACGGGGTGAGATCTTGCGTGGAGCCCCAGATCGAGGGAGATTAGCAGTGGTCTTGTATGTCTTCCATTTTCTAATAATTGCTCCCACAGTTGATTTCTTCACACCAAGCTGCTTACCTATTGCAGATTCAGTTTCCCCAGCCTGGTGCAGGTCTACAATTTAGTCTCGGGTCTCCTTTGACAGCTCTTTGGTCTTGGCCATAGTGGAGTTTGGAGTATGACTGTTTGAGGTTGTGGACAGGTGTCTTTTATACTGATAACGAGTTCAAAAAGGTGCCATTAATACAGGTAACGAGTGGAGGACAGAGGAGCCTCTTAAAGAAGAAGTTACAGGTCTGTGAGAGCCAGAAATCTTGCTTGTTTGTAGGTGACCAAATACTTATTTTACAGAGGAATTTACCAATTAATTCATTAAAAATCCTACAATGTGATTTCCTGGATTGTTTCCCCCATTCTGTCTCTCATAGTTGAAGTGTACCTATGATGAAAATTACAGGCCTCTCTCATCTTTTTAAATGGGAGAACTTGCACAATTGGTGGCTGACTAAATACTTTTTTGCCCCACTGTAGTTTGACAATGATTTATGGAATTTAATAGGGCTGTTTGAATAAATATCTAATGCATTGAAAAATGTGTTTAAAATGATTATTGTGTGATATTTGTGCAGATCTATGTGAAACAAAGAGGTTTTAAGTGTAGAATATGATGTGTGGGTCAGGATATCTGTAGCATGACCATATTTATTGTATATTACTTGAAAATTGCAGTAGGCCATATTGAGATTTTGATAAAAAATTCAATTAATTGTTCAACCCTAGAAGATAATTGGACTTTTTCCATCATTGTTCATTCTTTTTTTTTATTGTTAATGTCACTGGCAGTTAAGTCACCTAAAAATGCTTATAATACATTGACATGTTGGTAACGCATAACCAGTCTCACGATGTATACTATATGCATTAGTGAGTGTGATGGTGTTCATGAGGTGTTGCTTCGAGACAGGTGTCGCTCTGCAATGCGTCGCTCTAGGATGGATGAGTACAATTATTACAGTATACCGCTACAAAAAAGTAAACTACACCACTGGTTGTGCCTGGTAATGGGTGCGCCGATGAACTACAGCCAATGAGAGCACAAGACACAGGGTGAGGAAAAGCCCAGGGGAGGAGCTGCACAACTTTCAAAAACGAACAAGCGTTGTCCTACACAACAAGTCGACACAGCTGTTTGAAACCTGATTTTGAACTGTAAAGTTGTAGCTAGGTTATACAATTCACTGAAGTTAACGTTAGCTGATGTGCTAACAAGCTTCAGCAAAGTTACTTATTGACAGTTTCTAGGTAAAACATAGTAACGTTCGAAATCCGCCTCATTTCCCGTGTCACTTCTCGCTTGTTTTCGTGACAAAACCTAGTTTGGAGACCAGACAGACTCCTCGGGGATTTCGCCTGGTGGCAGATCGTGTAGTGTGACCCCCTGTCGCTGTTCAATCGCGTAGTGTGCACACCACAACGACTTCAACACTCCCGAGCGAGTTGTGTAGTGTGAACTGGCAAGCGATCGTATGACTTTGAAAGTCCTGTAGTCTGTGCAAGGCATAAATTGACATTGTCGAACTAGCGTTGTAAATAACCCCCTAAGGCAGGGGTGGCCAACCCGCGGCTCTCGAGCCGCATGCGGCTCTTTGCCCAGTCTCATGCGGCTCCTCAGTACATATGTACGGAGCCCGCGAAGGGTCACGTTGGTAAATATTTTCATTGCGTTCCCTCGCAATAGTTTTGCGTTCCCTCGCAATAGTTTTGCGTTCCCACGCAATAGTTTTGCGTTCCCTCGCAATAGTTTTGCGTTCCCTCGCAATAGTTTTGCGTTCCCTCGCAATGCTTTTTGCGTTCCCTCGCAATAGTTTTGCGTTCCCACGCAATAGTTTTGCGTTCCCTCGCAATACTTTTTGCGTTCCCTCGCAATAACTTTTGCGTTCCCTCGCAATAGGCTACTTTTTTCCTCACAATAACTTTTGTGCTCCCTTGAATAGGGCTCTGTATTTCCAACCTCACAATAGGCTACACGGTTGATTTGGATTTCAGTCACCATGGATAACCTGGACTTTATTAAGTTTTACTTTAACCTTGGGCTCTCATATAATAATATACTGGAGGCTTTGTCAGTGAGGCACAATGTGATTATTAGCATGAAGACTCTGAAGCGCATTTTAAAGAAAAACGGTCTGTTTCGGCGGAGGCATGATACACTAGAAGATGCCGTGCGCTTTATTCGGAGAGGACTCCGAGACTCTGGAGGCCTGCATGGCTACCGAGTTATGCATGCCAGATGTCAAGAGAAGGGCATGTCCATCAGGAAGGAGGATGTCAGGATCATATTGTCCACATTGGATCCGGAGGGAACAGAGCGTAGGAGAAGCAGGAGACTGTCTCGAAGGGCATACTTCGCCAAGGGACCGAATTTTATTTGGCATGTCGATTCTTATGACAAATTGAAACCCTTCGGCATTTGTATCAACGGGGCCATTGACGGGTTTTCTAGGCGAATGCTCTGGTTAAATGCCTACTGCACCAGCAGCGACCCCAAGGTGGTAGGAGGCTACTACCTGGAAACAGCGCAGGAACTTGGAGGGTGTGCTCGTATTGTCAGGACGGACATGGGGACAGAAAACTGCTCTATCCGAGACATGCAACGCCACCTTCGCCGCAACGACACTGATGCCCATGGAGGTGAGCGAAGCTTCATGTATGGAAGAAGCACGAGTAACCAAAGGATCGAGAGCTGGTGGGGCTTTCTCCGCAAAGAATGCGTTGACTTTTGGCTGGGCCACTTTCACCGTCTAAAGGATGAAGGGGATTTCGTTGGCGATTTCTTGGACAAGAACCTCATGCTGTTTTGCTTTCTGGCCTTAATACAGGTAAGTGACTTCCCGAAAGTTTTTCTTACTCTCATTTCGGGGATAGGCCTATCTAATAGGCTATACACCGACATACCCTTTGGGCCCGTGCAGGTGTTACACATAGGCCTACATATGAAGTTCTATTTACTCCACTGGTGACAGGGTATTTAAATTATGTGGTTTATTCTGAAAGAATGAGAGACATATGCGGGTAAGCAGATGCTTTGGCAACTTGAGTCCCAGATATTAAACTCCATACAATACACATGACTAAAAGTATAGGCTAACAAATTATGACTTAGGCTACAGTGCAATTATAACAATATGATCATATACGCCTAATGTAGTAATATAGTAGGCTACTCTAAATCAGTCTTTCTCAAAGAGTGGTCCGTGGACCACTGGTGGTCCGTGAGCGACCCCTATTGGTCCGTGAGTATTTTGGTAAAATGTCACATTTGAAATTAATATATTATAAGTTTAAAGTGTTTCTCAAACTGTCTTAAAATGACTAGTATAGAGTGTAGCATAGATGTAGCGTAGCTACGTAGGTTCGTATCTACGTAGCCTATGTTACGATCTTACGTCATAAATGATTTGCGCGGTCAATTTGAGCTGTCAACTGACAAGATGGATCGATGGCTAAAGACAGGGTCAGTTAAAAGAAAATTAAATGACAAATCTGACGTGACAGTCAAGGTGCATCGTCCTGATGCAGGAGATCCAGCAACTACAAGTGGTTCAGCCGCAGCGACATGTGATTTTGTGTGCGTTACTGAGTCCCAGGAGAGCGGTTCGCCGTCTAACCACCACCCGGCTGAAAGCTGTGAAACTCGGCTTGATCGCGGAAAGTCCAGCGCTAAAGTGAAGAGAAATTATCACAGCGACTACATAAAATTCGGATTTTTCTGGACTGGAGATGGAGAGGATCCCAATCCACACTGTGTTTTGTGCTACGAGTCGTTGGCTAACGAGGCTATGAAACCCGCCAAGCTCAAGCGTCATTTTGAGATCAAACACAAGGATTACATCGGGAAACCTTTAGCATTGTTTGAGAGAACGTGATGAACTTAAAAAACACGTGACGAAGGCGCCCTCACATTTTTTTGCGACGGGGGAAAATGCGAAGGCTACAGAGGCATCATACAGGGTATCCCTTCTCATCGCAAAAACAGGGAAACCTCATTCGATAGGTGAGAATTTAGTCAAACCAGCTGCCAAGGTTATGGCTAATGTATTGTTTGGGGAGAAAGCAAGCGACGAAATTAGCAGGGTCTCCCTCTCCAATGATACTGTCCAGCGGCGAATAACAGCCATGGCCGAAAATGTGAAAGATCAGCTGATCACACGTTTACGCCAAAGCCAGTTTTTCACACTGCAACTGGACGAGTCAACTGATATCGTGAATGAGGCAAATCTGCTGTGTTTTGTAAGGTACATTTATGATGGCGGTGTGCAGGATGAATTTCTGTTTTGTCGTTCCCTGCCGACCAACACCACAGGGGAAGCCATTTTTGACTCAGTCAACGATTTCATCCTGCAGAATAATATCGACTGGACACGATGTGTTGGTATTTGCACAGATGGTGCAACTGCAATGACTGGGAAACACAAGGGACTGGCAGCGCGCGTATGCGCAGTTGCACCTTGCGCCACAGCAACACACTGTTGCATTCACAGAGAACAGCTGGCTGTGAAAAAAATGCCACCATGCCTCAAATCAGTACTGGACGAGTCTGTGAAAATTGTTAATACAATAAAAACCAAAGCACTGAACACACGTCTTTTTAAAGCTCTGTGTGATGAAATGGGAAGTGAACACACAAAACTGCTTTTCCATACTGAAGTTCGCTGGCTGTCACGTGGGAAAGTTCTCACCCGTCTATTTGAACTGCGCGATGAGGTGATGTTATTATTGCATCATACTGTTGAACTGTATGACAGACTGCATGATTTCCAGTGGCTCTCAAAATTGGCATACCTGGCCGATGTCTTAAGTGCACTCAATGCTTTGAACTTAGCGCTGCAGGGAAAAGCCGTCACCGCCTTCAATGTGCAGGACAAAATTAAAGCTGCACGCCTCAAGATGGAATTGTGGTGTGTCCGTCTGGATCGCCAGGAGTTTGACTGTTTTCCGACGCTTGTGGGTTTTCTCCTCGCTGCAGATGAAGAGCTGGACGGCGGCACAGTTGCAGCCTTCAAGGAACATCTGCAAGGCCTTCACTTTCAGCTGGGAAGATATTTCCCAGAACTAGATGCAGGCTATGAGTGGATCAGGAATCCATTTGTGGACCAAACGCACATCGAACACGTCAGTTCCAAGCTCCCATCAAAACAGGTTGACAGCCTTGTGGACATCGCATCTGATGGGACACTGAGGACGACTTTCAGAGAGAAAAGCTTGACGGACTTTTGGGTCCACGTCCAGCCTGAGCACCCAGAGCTGGCTGACGCTGCTCTGAAACGGTTGATGCCGTTTCCAACCACCTACAACTGTGAAGTTGGTTTTTCTACACTTGTTGGTCTGAAAACAAAGCAGCGTAACAGGATCAATGTGGACTGTGATATGAGACTAAAACTCTCCAGTTTGGATCCAGACATTGTTTCACTGATGTCTCAGCAAAAGCAGCACCATTCCTCCCATTAGGTAGCAACAGAGACACACAGTGTATGAGTGAGTAAACAATGCTATTTGTAAATGTAACAGTGTAAATAATTACCTTGTGTCTATTGTTAAATTCTTGTTAAATTTGGACCTGCAACCATAGTTTTACTGTGTTTTATTTTTGAAAATACACAGCAGAAGTTTGTGTGGTACTAAATGCGGTGCATTTTGCGTATCTCTCTGTTCGCTCGGACATAAACTCAGTAATAAATGTAGTCTATGTTTCATATGATGTGTAAAATCTATCAGCATTTACCGTTTAAATTGCATGTGAACAAAATGCTTGTAGAATCCGTAGTTGTATTTGTATTGTTGATTTAATGTGTGAACGAGCGATATAGAGAAGGTCACATAAAGCTGTTATTATTAGGTTGTAATTTGTAATATACTGTTGGAGTAGTAAGCAGGCCTATTGTATTTATTCTAGTTTATATTTAGTTATATTTAGTGTATATTTCTCCTTCGTTCTTTGTATTGAACTGTTGCACCTCAATTTCCCTCGGGATTAATAAAGCTTCTTGAATCTTGAATCTTGTTTTGGGATATTGGGGGAGTTAGGTGGTCCGTGAGTATTTTTTTATTTGTTAAGTGGTCCTTGGTCTGAAAAAGTTTGAGAAACACTGCTCTAAATGATTGGTCTTTATTTATGTGCAAACGACCAATGAGCTACCCGTTGCCCTGGCAACGATAAACTGAACCGCACTCAGCTGCTAGTCAGCTGTGTCACACGTTTTACCATCATGAAGTAGAGTGAAAAACGGTGTAAGATTTCATGTTACTGCCCTGTCCTTGGATTTTTTACATTTCTATGTAATAGTGGAGGCAAGTATTATGCTACCCATTACGTTTTCCCCTTGCTGTAAAGGTAATGGCTACAGTAGGCCTACACTCTCAGTGGTCCTTGGTCTGAAGAAGTTTGTAAACCATTCAGAGTTGCCTAAAATGTGTTTATCCATTTTCACCTCTGCAGGATGACCTGGACTTAACCAAAAATACTTGGAACCACCACCTGATTCGTCCTTCAAAGAATGTGCACGTTCCCCATGGCCGGCCTGATGCCATGTACACCATTCCAGAGTTATATGGCACAGAGGACTATTTGTGCCCTGTGGCAGAGGAAGATCTAGGCAGATGTGAAGAGTACTGCACTCATCGCCATGTTATTGCATGTGACGATGATCTGTTCATCCTCTGTACCAGCATAATGGCAGAAAAAAACTTCCAGGTTCCAGGCGATGCATATATGGCCATTGATCTCTACCTTTCACTGAGATCAGAGCTGATCAGGGTCTTTGATCTTGACAGAGTTCCTTTTGCACATGACACATAGACTGCAGTTACTCACAAAAATATGTAGTCCCATATGTGCAAGCAATGCACAAATTGAAATACATGTACAAATACAATACAATGTGTGTACTCTATTGTTAAACTTCGCAGAGCTGCAAGCATGTTTTCATGCAACAAGAAGGTATGTTCTTTCTTCATCAAATGTTTTATCTTTACTTTTATTATTACGCCAATTACAAATAATTTAAACAGTAGGAACATTGTAGTGCCTGAAATGGGGAATTGATAAAACAGTGTTCCCCATTTCTATTGAACTGAAAGATTATATAGATATCTTAAAGATATTGTATCTGAATGACCTCTTAATTTTACATGACAACATCTTGGCATAAAATGAGTAAATTTGTTCTCCTGCAAAGCTCAAACAAACTGTTTGTGTTTTACTACACAAAATGTATGACAGTACTCTAATCTATGAAGTAACACAGCAGTCATTTTCACACTGTAGCAAGAGTGAAAAATGTTTCCAGTTTATTGAACTCATCTATGGAACAAAGTGCAAACAGCCTTATAAAACCAATACTTTTGGAGGTAACTCATTAACATCTTAATGTATAAACATATATCACAATGCCAGAACAGGAAATAATATTTTCTAAAGAGTAGGTTGACACGGGTTGCTTTAGTGACAAGGGTATGAATCTAAACAAAGGTCTTAAACAGACCTAATTAACATCTTAATATATTAAAATACATGACAGTGCAAAAACAGGAAATCACATTTTCTAAAGAGTAGGTTGACACAGGTTGCTTAGTGACAAAAGAAACAAATAAAACACAAGTCCCTGTCCCACTGTAAACAAATTGCTTGTTCAGCTTACATCAGTCTCTTGTAAATGTTAAAATACAGATCATAAGCTATGAACAAAGCACAAACATTCAGTTATCTGACCTAGATAATATCCATTACCCAAACAGAGCTGATGAGTATGCTATTAAAATCACTGCGCAGCTCTGGATAGTTGTGGTAACATAGAGGTAGTTTTAAAATACTGCTACATGTGTGGGATTGTGGTCGTCTCTGAAATTCTGAGGTCTCAATGAACTCAACTTCAATTTCTTCAATCAAATTGGATCCAGTGCAAAAGCGGAGGAAAAGCTGAAGTTTGCACATATCCACTTCCCCTAGGTATCTCTTCAAGTATCTGGCAACTGTTGTTTGTAGAGGAGACATGTTAAGCGGGAACATCAGAAGCTCCTTCACAGCTTTGGCAGTAGGTGTTTTCTGACGTATGACACCATGCAGAACATCTGGTGGCATAACTGTTGTCAGGTGTTGCAAAATCGGACGCCAACTCTCAATGATAAACAATGGTGCCTGTAGGAGAGCCTTGTGTCCCATTTGTGACAGTAGTGGTATGAAATTCTCTTCGGTTGGCATTTGCAGGCAATCGTGTGCCTCAAGGGCATCAAGTAGGTCATCCGTTTCTACAGAGTTAAAGTCTTCCAAAGCCTTAAGAAGAACCTCTCTTTCGCTATCTGAGACGTACTGTATGAAGGAGTCCTTCATGCTGCTGGTGGTTTTACCGTACAAAGCGGCTTCAAGAAATGGAGTCGCCAGTTTAACTGGAAAGTAGCGTGCCAACCTCCACCCGACTACTAAAATTCTTGCAACTACCTGCCATTCCTCAAGCTGGTAATCATGCCTAATAAATGGGACTTTAACGTCCCCTCCCAAGGTGCATCTTTCATAAAAGTCTGACCAAAACTCTGTCAAGCAATCTCTTCTAACACCACCACCCTCTCCTTCCTCCAGTGCTCCATTTGGAAGGCGCATCTTGATGGAGACATCCATATTTAAAATATCTGGGTGTTTGAAGGCTTGGATTAAATCAATGAGACAATGCCCCCTCCTAATAGTCAATGTAACTGATTCATTTGTTGTTTCCCCATCCATGTGATCTGGAAGATAGATAGATGGATAGATAGATAGAGACATGGATAGTCAGAGAGAGGGAGAGGGAGAGAGAGATATATAGCTTTATTGTCCATACTACACTTGTTTTTGCAGTCAGTACGCCTCACAAGCAGACGCACACAAGACTTAACATCAGCACCCCCTTTCCACCAGTTCCCCCCACCCTCATGCACATACCAATCCCTCTAGCGCACAGCTTTTGGCACCCCTGGTAAAGACGACTAAGAAGTGGAAATAAAAAAATAAACATTAAGGAATAGTCTCAAATTAATCTGGAGAAAACACAATGCTAAACACATTATTCGATATGCCATATGTATTGGCCAGACAATAATGTTCAATAAATGCATGTGTATTAAATGTATTACATGCCTTCAAGAAAGTGTGTTCACTTCAGGGACAGGGCATGGCTGGCTATTTTAAAAAACATCATGTGTTCTCTAACTTGATGGCATGCCAAATCAGAAGGCTAATACTTACATCAGCAAAGTGAGGTTGGCAATGAAGAAAATGCAGAGGTGCCAATAACTGTGGCACATGTGTTTTGGGTACAAAGATATTTATTTCTTTAACTGTCCTTTATCAAAATGCATTTGGTTCTCTTCAAGGTATAATTTTTCTTTAGGCGATATGATTAAGGTTAATTACTAGTAAATGAATGTGATGAAAACGTCTGTTGCATGTGTGTTTAGTAAACTTTACCAGAGGTGCCAATAATTGTGGGGGGGCGGGGCACTGTACATACACATACAGTATAACCACATACAAGAGGGTCAAGCTGTTGTTAACCTGGTATCGATGGTGGATAAACAAGCTCTGGAATGAGTTGAGCGTTACCGAATCCATGAGACACCTGGTTTCCTTGATCTGGGGGGGTATTTGATATCACCGCACTCTCCTGCAAGAGGAACATTTTCATAGCTTGGAAAGGTTAATTACTGAACCACATACCTAAATAGCTTACTCTTCTATTTGTATGCATCAAAGTCAGAATTACACCACTGAGCTACAAATAGTTCAACAGAACAATTGTGTGCTGATAGGGTAGTACCTCTGATAGCACCTGAAACACCCACAATAAGAGAGATAACTACCTCAAAAGCCTGATGTGCTGTGCTACGCAACATTGAGAACCAAACATGTTGTTCATTTACTAACCAAAACACCTCAGAACTTACCCCCATGATTGGAAGTGTTGTATCATTTTCATAGGAAATATCTTGTCCACTCAAATCATCTTGCAAGATGAAAACTTCATTTTCATAGGGGTCCAGTAAGATTGCAGGGACTTCAAGATGGTAAGGAATGGTAGCGACCTGGTAGGAGGGCATGGCTGGGGCCTGGAAAGATATGGCTGGTAATCCTTCTGTGTCTCCAATGGAATGCCTAACTGGACTTAGATCATAATGCAATTGCCCTGGGCTTGAGCAACATATGCCTACATCTGGTGTGGAGGACTGTGGAGGGCTTTCAGCTTCATCCTCATTGTCTGCCTCAGGTTTATGCACAGGACTTGGACCTTTGACCTAAAATAACACACTACTTTAGTTCAGTTTCATTTGACCAGACACCCATCCCAATCAACCCATATTCCATCAACAATGTGGTAAAATATTCTAACACACAAAGACTGCAAACACATTTTCCATTGCCAACAAATCTAACAAAGTATATCACAATTCACATAACCTCATCTACTTGTCAGACATGTTGTCAGACAAGCTGATTAACATCAATCATTAAACTAGGTGTTTCATACCTGTTCATGGATCTCAGTGTCTGAAACGTCAGAGTCTGGAACCGAATGTACAGTTGGTTTTGTACACAGGTAAAGTCTAAGCATTTTCAGTTTTGACTGCTCATAAAGGTCAGCGATAGTAGTAGTCATGTCCACAGACTGTTTCTTGAAATCACATATCTCATATGTAAAGTCCTCGACCGATCCTTTAGGTGACTTGCCTTCTGGGAAGAACAGATTCTTTGCAGTCTCCATGATCTGTTTCACCATGGTACTTTTCTCCACTGCCAGATGCCTTGTACCTCCACCATTCTTAGACCTAACCTGATGAATGTCATGATTATGATAATGTTGCCAACCTAATTCAATTCTCCGTTTGCTTCTTGAGGCATTTGTGTTCCTGTGTCTTGCCATCAGGTCATAATTTCGCTCTGAGGAAGATTCAGCAAAAGATCTTTTTCTCTTTCCCTCTGCAATATTTTGGCGGAGCCTGTGTATAACTTGGGTTGTCCGCCTATCCGTTTCCTTTATGTGACAAAATGACCGGACTGCCAAGCGGCTGCCATAAGAAGGGATATATTTGGCCATCTCTGCGTCTGTCATAACATTTAAGACAGCTCTGTCAATCTGCAATGACAAACAAAAAGTTAACAACCATTACCCCCCACCCCCAAGAAGATGTAGGTGCATGGTCTAGTTTAACCTGTGCAGTTGTAATGAAGATAGGCCTACAGTAATATGATTTAACATGATTAACAAAAGCCCCTACTAAGCAAAATAGTTTTAAAACTACATCATCAGCAATGTCCAGAATGTTGAGATCTGTGAAATTATCAACATGCCAACCTCATCCATTTTCATTCTCTGCAGGTTGTCCTCACAGACATTCCTTGACATTAGAAAAGCCTCCAGCTCCTGGTCCATGTCTAGACAAGATGAAACACAGAATGAAGTACTGTACATGCATGGCTGGTTTAAAAAAAAAGGTTGACGAGAACTTCAAAAGTTACACAGGCTCAACAATTAGCCTATGCATGTTTAAGTAAGTAGCCTATATAGGCCTACTCGTTTGATCCCGTGAGGGACATTTGGTCTCTGCATTCCTAATGTTAGAAATAAAACTTCCCTTGCATCGCAAGTTACACATTGTTTCATGTAGTTGGTAGGCATAGGCTATCTGGCTCTGGTTGAGCCTGGAGGCAGGCTTCTCAACAATGGAATCAACTGTAAACAAGCTGTCCATGCTATCGCTGTTATAGGGCCAACGAAAGTCGTACAACAAACTGAACAAGTCGGCTTCTTTTCAAACGGAACCGCTTGTTTCCTTTGCGTGCTATAATGACTGTTGCCTACAGTGGCAACCTGGTGATAAGCGGGATAACAGCCTTCGAGGTGTACAGTTATACGGAATTAATGGACTCGGTCGGAGGCTTCGCGTCGGGGAGTTATTTGCCCCTCGCCCTCGTCCATTAATTCAGTATAACAGGACACCTCGGCAGCCGTTATCCCTTACTTAACATTACCCTGTTAATGGCTAATCACTGCTCACTCTAACGTCAAACACTGCTCATGGGGAAACATGCGGAACTTGCAACTTTTGACTTACGCTTAACTTAAGCAAATGTCTATCTGCAACACACACAAAACGAGGTCAAAACACCACTGTAACAATTTAAATTAAACATAGGAACAAACTTACCTGTTTGTGTCCGGCCAGCCTACACCAGCATGAATCCAGGTAGCCTAGACGCTGACAGCGCTGCATCAATGGGAACTGAAATGTACCGCCCAATTTGAAAAGGCAAAGCAACGGGGAAAAAATGATCACAAAAAGGTATTGCGAGGGAACGCAAAAAGTTTTGCGAGGGAACGCAAAAAGTATTGCGAGGGAACGCAAAAAGTATTGCGAGGGAACGCAAAAACTATTGCGAGGGAACGCAAAACTATTGCGAGGGAACGCAATACCATTGCGAGGGAACGGAAAACTATTGCGAGGGAACGCAAAACTATTGCGAGGGAACGCAATAAAAATATTTACCAACATGACCCTTCGCGGGCTCCGTACATATGGAATTTTAAATGTGTGGGTTTTTTTGCGCATATGTATCCATGTTCAAATAGGGTTAACGACACACAAGTTCAAGGCCAATCGTTACACAGAGTTTTCGACACAGAAGTGCTTTAGCCAATCAGAATGCAGATCCTGCAGTACAGGAGGCGGGTTCTACTGCACTCGCGATGTGACAGGGAAGGGAGAGATCTGCTTCTGAACGGCGAAAAATAAAATTTTTGATGCAATTATTGAGACTTGTACATATATTTACAATAATTTAAATCATTTTACACCTGGCTCCGTGCAAAAAGCGGTGCCGGTGATCACCGGGTCGCAGCCTTAACTGTATCACCCTCTGCTGAGTCACTGTAAACTAACGTGGTCTTATACCCACACAACAGCCAGATGCACATGCACACTTTATTGTTCGTTTATCGCCTTATACCGATTGTATCCGGAGGGCTGGTTTATTTTGTGACACGCCGGTTCTTGTCTGCTCCTCTAGTGGATCAGTGAGCTCCTAGTTCGCTCCCAATGTTGCAAGGGAAACGAGACGACTCGGGGATTAATTTAAGGGTTATAAATGTAACGTTACATTATTTTCCAAGACATCAGATAACCACATGCGTTCTATTAAAAACAGGCACATCAGTGTTTATTTCCATCCCATCTATGACGGGGCTTGTACCACTCATACTGGATTACGTTAAATATGACTTCTAATTTAAATTTAAAGTTTACGTCCTGGAATGTTAGAGGCTTGGTTAGACTGGTTAAAGCGAAGCAAGTAATAAGTAGGCTTAAGCAACTAAAATCATCAGTAGTGTATATTCAGGAAACCCACTTGCTGTCAGATGAAGTCATAAAGATAAAAAGGAGATGGCCAGGGCAAGTAATTTCAGCTTCTTACGTAGCCGTGGGGTGATGATCCTTATTCACAGATCTGTCCCCTTCAAGGTAGACAATATAATTCGTGATATAGGGGGTAGATATTTGATTGTTCAGGGTACATTGCTAGACGAAAAGATACATATGATTAACGTATACGCACCAAACGATAACCCCAAATTCTTTGAAAATTTATTTTTGATAATTGCCTCACTCCCAGGGAGGGTTCTCATGGCAGGTGACTTTAACTGCACTTTAGATCCCAAATTGGACCGCTCTTCTGGAGTAGACTCCTCTCACACACAGAGTAGGAAGAAGCTGTTGCAATATGTAAATGATCTAAACCTGTGTGATCCTTGGAGAAGTTTAAACCCTGATAAATTAGAATGTTCCTGTTTTTCTACCTCTATTAAATCTTACTCCCGCATAGATTATTTTTTAGTATCAAGCTCTATGCTCTTCTCTGTGGTAGATTGTAATTATAATAGTATACTGCTGTCAGACCACTCTCCTACTTCACTTATATACAACGTCCCGAGGTTGGTTAAGTCCACTTCTAGATGGAGATTTCATCCAAGATGGCTTTCTGATTCAAACTTCCTGCTTTTTTTAAAAGCTCAAATTGAGATTTATTTTAACACAAATACAAATGAGACCTCTGCTATTGTCAGATGGGAGGCCTTTAAAGCGTACATCAGAGGTATGATCATATCCTATACCAGCTCAAAAACAAACAAACTTAAACTGGAAATGAATGAACTTGACCGTAGAATCAGACAGTTGGAAGGAGAGGCTTTCTTGGATGACTCCATAAAGATAAAACAAGAATTGATGTCTCTTAAAGCCCAGTATGAAAAAATGTCTATAACAAAAGCAGAAAACAGTCTAATCCGTCTGAAACAGAGTTACTATGAACAAGGTGAAAAATCTGGGAGATTGTTGGCTTGGCGTATTAAGAAATTGGATGCAGATAGGGCAATTAATGCGATCCAAACCCAAAGTGGGACAATATCAGCAGACCCCCAGGAGATCAATAAAACCTTTGCCTCTTTTTACAAAACACTGTATACATCTGAAACTCCTGAAAACTTAGGAAAACAGAATGATTTCCTGGATAAACTTTGTATTCCTACTATAGCCGATGATTCTAAAGCACATTTGGACGAAAAATTAACTCTTTCAGAAATCTCCAATGCTATTATCAATATGAGGGGAGGTAAAGCCGCGGGTCCTGATGGACTCCCAATAAGATATTCAAAGATAAACTACTGGGACCTCTTTTGGCCATGTATGAAGAGGCCTTTCAACAAGGTTGTCTCCCAGAATCCCTGAGGAGTGCACTAATAATACTTATTTTGAAACCTAATAAATCTCCCACCAATTGTACATCATTTCGGCCTATTTCTCTGCTTAATACAGATACTAAAATTATCGCTAAAGTCATGGCTAGAAGATTAGAGCTGGTGCTTCCAACTGTGATCAATCCAGATCAGCACGGTTTTGTGAAAAATCGCCAGGCCTTCCATAACGTAAGAAGAGTGTTGAATTTAATACATGTGAGGGAGGGAACTCACACAGCCATTCTATCTCTGGATGCTGAGAAGGCTTTTGACAAGGTGGAGTGGAGTTACTTACTTGATGTGCTTTCTCGATTTGGGTTTGGCAACTACTTCCGAAAATGGATTGAAATACATTAGTGTTGAGAGTTGTGCCCCCTCCCCTTACCAAGACCACACAGTTCTATTGTGTAGCCTCTTAATTTTGCTCTCAAAGTGCACCAGAAGCATGCAATTAACTTTAAAATGTTTTTAAAAATCTGCACAGAAACAGCACACAGAAAGGGTGAGCGCAAAAGAGAAAGGGCAAGAGAGAAGTGGGCGGACATACATCCACGATGTGTATGATGTGGCTCTTTGCATTAACACAGTCAAATAATTGTCTCTTCGGCCACCCCTGCCCTAAGGGTTTGTTAGTTATCTGTTGTTTTTCTCTTGTGGTGTTGCTGATGTAAGTGTTTTTGATATTTGTATGGATGTTTCTCATTAGTTAATAGTGATTGGTAATGAATGTTGACAGGGAAGCTTTTATTTTAGTACAGGTCAAGCGCAGTTTATTTATGTTCCGGTGTCTACATGTGCTTTTGTTGTATCTATAGCGCGCTTCTGACGCGGTCACGCGCTTCACCTATTCGCAACGAAAGGAGACACACAATGAATGGACCCGTAACGAGACAAAAGCTCTTACGGTGGTCTTTGTTTACTTGTTTGCCAGAATGCACGTTGTAATAAAAAAAAATGTAAACTTCACCAGCAGCCAAGAATTCATTAATTAATTGCCATCACGAATTATGGGAATCCGTTACAAGCGTAGTGAATCATGACACATACTATAAGCGTATAAACATTAGTTTAATGTTATGTTTGACTCGTAAACGACCACAGCATGAGTTAGCTCTGTGCAGTTTGTTCGTGCCAGGTTAGTAAATAACGTTAGCTACTAGCGGCTGGCTAGCTGTGTTCTGCAGCCGTAAGCCAGCTACCATTCCAGCCAACATTAGATGCTAACTAACGTTAACTAAACACAATTGTCTAGCCGCTAGTAGCTAGCCAACGTTAACGTTAGCTACTAACCAAGCACGAACAAACTGCACGAAGAGCTGAAAAGATAGTTAGCTAGCACCACCGAAGTGCACAGAGCTCAAGCTGCACAACACACTACACACTGTTGGAAACGTTCGTTTATTTGAAGCCCAGGAGTCGGTTTAAAATAAAGAAAGCAAAACTCCCTTAAAAGTTATAAAAGGAGTGTTTAATAAAAGGATGCAGTAGTAGGTTTTACAAAAGTTTCACAGCTGTAGCTAAATAGCCCGGGACACGCGTCCACAGGCCACTGACTGAGTGGAGCTCATCAGTAGTTACTGTCTGGCGGTCCGGAACAAAAGAGAGCCCGATTTCACAATCCAAACATGATTTATAGAACCACCCCTTTCCGACCATACAATAAACAACTTCAAAATCAGACGCGCCCCGCTCTCGTGCTCTCATTGGTTGGTAGCGGGGGGGGGGGGCTGGATCCTCCTCTATAGGCTGACGTCGTCGGGGGCGGGTCCTCTTATGACGTCACCGTCGCCATCTTGTTAGCGAAGTCCTGGAGCTGTCATCTACGATAGTCTATTATGCAATTCTTAGGTGGTTTATCAGTTATTAAACAGGCAACTGTATCATTGCAGCATCAATGAGTGAGAGGTAGAGGCGGTGTGTTTAGTATGTAACTCCACTGGTCCTTCTCCCTCTACTCATATATACAAAACAATATTAGCTTTATGCTATCTGAGGCTAAAAACAACATCCTGTAATACTACCGGAAATGGACAAATATGATCCGTCCAGAAACAGTGAATTATCTTTTAAAGTTCCGCTCTAATATATTGATTATTTCTAACAACACACATACAATTAATTTAACCAACGTTAGTACTGTAAGTATTGTAAGAGACAATGGGATGCCTCCGCCTCCGATGCTCCGACATTGCTGTTGTGCTGGTGTGGTATGCAAACTCCATTTGGCAAAGACCGCAAATAACGATGCCTTTACGTTTGGGACTAAATTTGAAGTATTCCCATGTCTTCAATGATTTAGGGCGAGCTGTTTTTTTGGGGCTTTTTGCAGGGCTTTGTTGGGCATCCTGTGAGGAGGTTGGAGTTTCAGTCTCCATTCTGCAGTGCGAACTGTGGCAATGTTTTGTTTGGATCACCCATGTGTGTGCGGCGACACGTCGACGTCATCGACTACAACAGGCCTACTTTTATGGCAAGCCCTTATAACATTTAATAGCTTCATTTGACTATCCGGAATTAACATTGTAGATATCAACAACGTCTTTCTGACTAGTAGTAATTACATTTTGGATACTTGGAATTGTCATTCAAGATATCTGTAACGTAATTGTGACTAGTCTAAACTACAGATAGAGATATCTGTAATGACGTCACTGAAACCGACATTCAACTCGTCCCACATCTTAAATGACAATTGCAGATATCTGTAATTCAGTTTTGACTAGGCAGATTGAAAATTAAAGATATCTCAAATGTTATTATGACTAGCTTTCCGAGAACCAGCACCTTATCGTGGTGGAGAGGTTTGTGTGCCCCGATGAACCTGGGGGCTGTGTTGTCTGGAACCTTGTGTTCCTGGTAGGGTCTCCCATGGCAAATTGGTCTCAGGTAAGGGGCCAGACTAAGATTGGTTCAAAAATACCTCATGAATAAAACACCTGGAAGCGAGGATACCCGGCCCAGAGGAAGCCCGGGGTTCCCTTCTGAAGCCAGGCCCAGAAGGATGACTCATCAGCGAGCGTCTGGTGGCCGGGCTTGCCACGGAGCCCGGCCGGGCACAGCCCGAAAAAGCAACGTGGGCAACACCTCCGCTTCTCCGTCCCGCGGGCCCACCACCTACGGGAAACAACGATGGGGTCGGGTGCGCTGCCAGAAGGGTAGCAGTGAAAGCAGAGGGTCCCGACGGACCAGACTCAGGCGACAGGAGCTGGCTTTGGGGACGTGGAATGTCACATCTCTGGGGGAAAAGGAGCCGGAGCTTGTGCGGGAGGTGGAGTGTTACCAGTTGGATCTGGCGGGGCTCACCTCTACGCACAGTGTCGGCTCTGGAACCTTACTTCTGGATAGGGGTTGGACTCTATTCTTCTCCGGAGTTGCCCAAGGTGTGAGGCGCCGAGCGGGTGTGGGGATACTCACAAGCCCCCGGTTGAGTGCTGCTTTGTTGGAGTTTACCCCAGTGGACGAGAGGGTCGCCTCCCTACGCCTGCGGATCATGGGGGGGAAAACTCTGACTGTTGTGTGTGCTTATGCACCAAACAGCAGTTCAGAGTTTTCAGCCTTCTTGGAGACCCTGAAAGAAGTCCTGTATGGGGCTCCTGAAGGGGACTCCTTATTCTTGCTGGGAGACTTCAACGCACACGTGGGCAATGATGGAGACACTTGGAGGGGCGTGATTGGGAGGAACGGCCCCCCTGATCTGAAACGGAGTGGTGGTTTGTTACTGGACTTCTGTGCTAGTCATGGATTGGCCATAACAAACACCATGTTTGAACATAAGGATGCTCATAAGTGTACGTGGTACCAAAGCACCCTAGGCAGAAGGTCCATGATCGATTTTGTTATCGTATCATTGGACCAGAGGCAGCATGGTTTGGACACTCGGGTGAAGAGAGGGGCGGTGTTGTCAACTGATCACCATCTGGTGGTGAGTTGGGTCGAGTGGCGGGGGAAGCCTCTGGACAGACCTGGTAAGCCCAAACGTGTAGTGCGGGTGAACTGGGAACGTCTGGAGGAGTCCCAAGTCCAGGAGGCCTTCAACTCACACCTCCGGCGGAGCTTTTCAGGCATCCCTGTGGAGGCTGGGGACATTGAACCAGAGTGGGCGGTGTTCAAAGCCTCTATTGCCGAAGCTGCGGCGGGGAGCTCTGGTCTTAAGGTCTTAGGTGCCTCAAGGGGCTGTAACCCTCGAACCTCCTGGTGGACACTGGTGGTCAGGGAAGCCGTCCGACTGAAGAAGGAGGCCTTCCGGGATATGTTATCCCTGGGTACTCCTGACGCAAGTTGCAAAGTATCGACAGGCCTGAAGGGCAGCAGCCTCAGCCGTGGCCGAGGCAAAGCAGCGGGTGTGGGAGAAGTTTGGAGAAGCCATGGAGAAGGACTTTCGGTCGGCACCAAAGTTGTTCTGGAAAACTATCCGACACCTCAGGAGGGGGAAGCAGGGAACCATCCAAGCTGTGAACAGTAAGGATGGGACGCTGTTGACCTCAACTGATAGTGTGTTAGGACGGTGGAAGGAACACTTTGAGGAACTCCTGAATCCGACAACTCCGCACTTTATGTTAGAGGCGGAGCTGGAGTATGAAGGGGGATCAATTCCAATCTCACGGGGGGGAAGTCACTGAGGTAGTTAAACAGCTCCACAGTGGCAAAGTCCCGGGGGTGGATGAGATCCACCCAGAAATGCTGAAGGCTCTGGGTGTTGAGGGACTGTCATGGTTGACACGTCTCATCAACATTGCGTGGAAGTCGGAAACAGTACCGAAGGAGTGGCAGACCGGGGTGGTGGTTCCTCTTTTTAAAAAGGGGGACCAGAGGGTGTGTGCCAATTACAGAGGCACCACATTACTCAGCCTCCCCTGAAAGTTTACTCTAAGGTGCTGGAAAGGAGGGTCCGGCCGATTGTCGAACCTCAGATTGAAGAGGAACAATGCGGTTTTCGTCCTGGTCGTGGAACGACGGACCAGCTTTTCACTCTCGCAAGGATCCTGGAGGGGTGCTTTGTGGATTTGGAGAAGGCGTATGACCGGGTTCCCAGGGAGATACTGTGGGAGGTGCTGCGAGAGTATGGGGTGAGGGGGTCTCTACTCAGGGCCATCCAATCTCTGTATTCTCAAAGCGAGAGCTGTGTCCGGGTCCTCGGCAGCACGTCGCACCGATTTCTGGTGAGGGTTGGCCTCCGCCAAGGCGACGCTTTGTCACCAATCCTGTTTGTGATATTCATGGACAGGATTTCGAGGCGTAGTCGTGGGGGAGGGGGTCTGCAGTTCGGTGGGCTAGGGATTGCACCACTGCTTTTTGCAGATGATGTGGTCCTAATGGCTTCATCGGTCTGTGACCTTCAGCACCCACTGGATCGGTTCGCGGCCGAGTGTGAAGCGGCTGGGATGAGGATCAGCACCTCCAAATCTGAGGCCATGGTTCTCAGCAGGAAACCGATGGACTGTCCATTCCAGGTAGGGAATGAAGTCTTACCCCAAGTTCTCTAAATGTTATTTCATGTTCATTATTTTCATATCAGATGGCTAAATTAAATGCAGAGAGGCAAAGAGAGTACAGGGCGAGAAGAAATGCAGATTCACAGAGAAGGGAAGAATACCTCAGGAAAGAGTGTGAGCGATGGAAAAGAGATACAGAAGCAGGGAAAAATAAATAAATCAATGACCTGAGTAAGAGAGCTCAAATGATGTAAGCGGAAGGAGTGGCGGAAGGCTAAAGGGAAAGCTGAGATTGAAAACAGTGGACCTACCTCTCTAACCCCTCCACATTTCAAGGTTTCAAGGTTTTATTGGTCATATGCACAGCATATACAACGTATATGTTGGCAATGAAAATCTTATGTCCCATGCTCCTCCAACAACTCAACATACATGGTGCAAATAAGATAAATAAAATAGTGCAAAAAGAGAGAATAATATTTACAATAACAACAATAAAGATTTGAGGATGTGAAATATATACATATGTGGAATACATTGAAAGTATTTAAATACTTTACACTGTTGAATGAGGAGGTATGGACAAATGCATATATTATCTATAACAGATGTATATGGCAGATATGTATAATATATAGATATGTGTACTATAAACAGATATGTATGGCAGATGTGTATTATATATACAGTGGGGCAAAAAAGTATTTAGTCAGCCACCAATTGTGCGAGTTCTCCCATTTAAAAAGATGAGAGAGGCCTGTAATTTTTATCATAGGTATACCTCAACTATGAGAGACAGAATGAGAAAAAAAATCCAGGAAATCACATTGTAGGATTTTTAATGAATTAATTGGTAAATTCCTCGGTAAAATAAGTATTTGGTCACCTACAAACAAGCAAGATTTCTGGCTCTCACAGACCTGTAACTTCTTCTTTAAGAGGCTCCTCTGTCCTCCACTCGTTACCTGTATTAATGGCACCTTTTTGAACTCGTTATCAGTATAAAAGACACCTGTCCACAACCTCAAACAGTCATACTCCGAACTCCACTATGGCCAAGACCAAAGAGCTGTCAAAGGAGACCAGAGACAAAATTGTAGACCTGCACCAGGCTGGGAAAACTGAATCTGCAATAGGTAAGCAGCTTGGTGTGAAGAAATCAACTGTGGGAGCAATTATTAGAAAATGGAAGACATACAAGACCACTGCTAATCTCCCTCGATCTGGGGCTCCACGCAAGATCTCACCCCGTGGGGTCAAAATGATCACAAGAACGGTGAGCAAGAATCCCAGAACCACACAGGGGGACCTAGTGAATGACCTGCAGAGAGCTGGGACCAAAGTAACAGAGGCTACCATCAGTAACACACTACGCCGCCAGGGACTTAAATCCTGCAGTTCCAGACGTGTCCCCCTGCTTAAGCCAGTACATGTCCAGGCCCGTCTGAAGTTTGCTAGAGGGCATTTGGATGATCCAGAAGAGGATTGGGAGAATGTCATATGGTCAGATGAAACCAAAATAGAACTTTTTGGTAAAAACTCAACTCGTCGTGTTTGGAGGAGAAAGAATGCAGACTTGCATCCAAAGAACACCATACCTACTGTGAAGCATGGGGGTGGAAACATCATGCTTTGGGGCTGTTTTTCTGCAAAGGGACCAGGACGACTGATCCGTGTAAAGGAAAGAATGAATGGGGCCATGTATCGTGAGATTTTGAGTGAAAACCTCCTTCCATCAGCAAGGGCACTGAAGATGAAGCGTGGCTGGGTCTTTCAGCATGACAATGATCCCAAACACACCGCCAGGGCAACGAAGGAGTGGCTTCGTAAGAAGCATTTCAAGGTCCTGGAGTGGCCTAGCCAGTCTCCAGATCTCAACCCCATAGAAAATCTTTGGAGGGAGTTGAAAGTCTGTGTTGCCCAGCGACAGCCCCAAAACATCACTGCTTTAGAGGAGATCTGCATGGAGGAATGGGCCAAAATACCAGCAACAGTGTGTGAAAACCTTGTGAAGACTTACAGAAAACGTTTGACCTCTGTCATTGCCAACAAAGGGTATATAACAAAGTATTGAGATGAACTTTTGTTATTGACCAAATACTTATTTTCCACAATCATTTGAAAATAAATTCTTTAAAGATCCTACAATGTGATTTTCTGGATTTTTTTTCTCATTCTGTCTCTCATAGTTGAGGTATACCTATGATAAAAATTACAGGCCTCTCTCATTTTTTTAAATGGGAGAACTTGCACAATTGGTGGCTGACTAAATACTTTTTTGCCCCACTGTATATATGTTCGGTGTACTATAAACAGATGTGAGTAGACTGAGTCTGGTCGTCTTGGTCCGGATGCTGCGGTACCGTCTGCCAGACGGCAGCAGACATAACAGATTGTTGCTGGGGTGATGGGGGTCCTTTAATATCCTACGGGCCTTCTTTCTACACCGCTGGGTGTAGAGGTCCTCCATGGATGGCAGCTCCGTCCTGGTGATGTGCTGAGCAGTTTTCCCCACCCTCTGTAGAGTCTTACTTACATACTGCTGACAGTGAGATTCAAGATGCTGTGCAAGCCAGACCAGGGTCCTCACGGTGAGGGAAATATGTGGTTAGAAATAATGTTTGGTTGTGGGTTAGGGTTAGGAGTTAGGGGGTTAGTGCTTTTTAGTAGTGAATTCAGACGCCCCTCCACATACAGACACACACACACACACAAAGCCATGGGGGTTAATTATTGCACCCTAGTGTCCTAGTGTATAGGTAATTGCTATGTCACTACTAATGTAACTACTAATCTGTTAAACTAACGATCCCCTTTCCATGTATTGTATGGTTTCATCTTAGTCATTCAGCAGGCAAGAAAGCATCCAGAAAATCTAGAGACAAACTGCACAAAGAAATAGAAGAACTAAAAAGGAAACTAAAACATCAGAAGAAGCAGAAAGAAAAATACAAGAAAAGCCTCCAGCGAGCAACCAAGAATAAAGACTCTCCCAGGTCCAAAGTCCGTCAGTTGCTGAAGAATTGTACTGTGAACAGCAAGGTGAGGAAAAATGTACTGCACCATGAAGCCCGCATTCGTGACATTAGGAGGAAGTATGAGAATGCCCGAAATGAAAAAGGAAAAAAAACTTGCTGAGGTTGTTGTCGGGAAGATAGTCAAGAAATACAGGCTGTAGAGGTGGTCTGAGAAAGCACTAGGCTTTTCAAAGAAACGCAGGACCTTGTGTGAGAATGAAGACCTGAGTAATAACTCCACCAGACAAGCTTACAACAGGTACACTGATAAATCCGTGGTGAGCAAGGTGAAGACATTCTTCACAAGAGATGATGTGAGTCGGATGACGACGGGAAAAAAACAAACAATAACAAAGAAGAACATTAAAATGCAAAAACGATTCCTTGTAGACAGGAGGAAAAACCTTCACATGAAGTTTCTGGCAGAAAACAACACCAGTCACATTTCCTATGCCTCAGTTTGCCGGCTGCAACCCTTTTGGGTTGTCCATCCCTCCCTTTCAGACCGCGACACATGCCAGTGCAGGTTACATGAAAAACTGGGCTTTCTGGCTGACAAGCTTTGTCAGCTTAAGGTTATTGGAACATCACATTTAGAGAGCCTCACAGAACGTGTCTGCTGTGACATTAACAGCATGGCCTGCATGTATGGAGAATGTGAAGATTGCAAGAAGAGAATCATTCCCCTCTCAACCTCATATAATGGTGCACAGAATGTGACCTATATGCAGTGGGCCACAGAAGACAATGCAAAATCAAATGATGTACAGAGCTCAGTCACAAAAATAACAGGAAAAAACAAACAAACATTGAAAACCGTCAAGAGGAGCTTGCACAGAGTTTCCACACACACGTCACCAAGTTTAAAAGGCATATCTTCAACATCAGGCAACATTATGCCTGTTACCGTGGCCTGCGCAGCTGCATGGCCAATGATGATGTTGGTGCTGCCTTAAAGAGATCAGCAGACAACCTCATCAGCCATGGCCGGGACATCAACAATGCTTATGAGCTCTTCAAGGCCGTCTCTGAGACGGACACTTCGATCAAATTGTATTTTATCAAGGAGGAAGCTGTTGAGCAGGCACTGCAAAGGATGCCGTCCACCATTCCACCAGTCCCAGGTCATCACTCTTGCTCAAGGGGAGATAACATCACGAGATGTCAGCTGCATGTGCTCCACCTATGGAAAGCTTATATGTGAATGCTGGAATACAAAGCACTTCAGCTTTGTCAGGAAAGTCCCAGCTACCGTGTCGCCAGCTACTGTGTCACAAGGGCAGAAAGAAATCAATTGGGATAACCCAGAGGTAATAAGGAAGTGGTGTCTGCTCACTTATGATAAAGCATTGTATCCAGGAATAATCTTTGCCACAGATGAAATCGACGTTCAAGTCAAATGCATGCACCATGCTGGAATAACCAAAAACAGGTTTATTGTGGCCTCTACAAGAGGACGTACTATGGTATCGATTTGATGATGTGCTTGAGCTCATCCCGCCTCCTCAGCCTGTGACAGGACGTGATTCACGTCACATGCAAATTCAGAATGAGATCTGGGACAGACTGTCTAACTAATGGATGAAAGAACCATAAAAGCAGGAACAACAGATCAAATAAGAAAAGGGACCATCCACATTCACTCATTAAACTTATTAGTTAAGAGTTTAGTGAACGCTCAATTTTCCGATTTTAGAGCAGACAGCAATGTACTTTTTTTTACTGCTGATACTACAGATGAGATTAATTCTATTAAAGCCTGTGAAGAACATATGAAATGATTTTAATGTTAACGTTTATATTTAGAGTGTATCTGAGTTGTGATGTCAATTGTTACATTGTTAAACCAATTCCAATGAGAGTATACCCATTCAGCCTGTGCTGTTGTTCTTCATTTTTCTTCTCATAGGACAGATCTGTTCAATCTAAATGTGATGTTATTTTACATACCTTATGATATGCTTCTTTCCTCATGTTTGTTTTAATGAATTAATTTAAGTCATTTCAAGTTGATTAAATGTTGATGTTGACATTCAACCCTGCTACAGTGTGTTCAACCCTTTTACAGTGATACATTTTCATAAATGTTTTGATAATCATAACAAATATTAGATACATATTTGTTGAACTGTAGGCAAAGTTTAGAGGACAAGTAGAAAATATACAAAAGCCTAATCTAATGTTTATGTTAAAGTATATTTTCATGATTTATGAAGACTGCATTTAGGTTAAGTTGCCCTATCCTACTTGACAGTCAAATTATTATTATTTAGAATCAAATAAAATATACTTCCAATAAGTTATTTTACACAAGGGACAGGTGATTACCAAGGCACTGGAATAATTGGTTTGAATATGTTTTAGAATTATAATCATAGAGAAATCAAAATGTCCTGTTATGGGGTTGAATTTAAAACAACCTAATTGACAAAGAAATTCCTTATAATGTTTGGGATTTCATGCCTAATGTGGGAAAACTTTTTTTGTCAGAGGTTCCAATAGTCCTTCATCAGATGCAATGTTCAGAAACAATTTTTGGTGATATATTTTTCATTAACCAGAGAACCCAATGTGCACCGAATTCAGAGAATCACCCATATCTACAACGTCATTTCGCCTAATTAAAACTTAATTTAATATATCTGAAAATGAACATGTAGATATCTTGAATGAAAGATATCTTGAAATGGAATTATGACTAGTCAGAATCAAATTGTAGATATCTCAAACTGGAATTACAGCCCAGCTAACAGTTACGTCGCCGCTACGTTGCAGTTACGTAACTTTATGACCAAACATACGTTGCCGCCACCTAAGTTCTAACGCTGCCGTGTACGTACGGGTGAAAGACGCGATAACGTTGCCGCAACATATCTTGGCGACGTTGATCGTCCGTAACCGCCACGTCCTGGCGACATTGCGGCAACCAAAAGACATACTGGCGACATTGTAGCAACCTCCTTGAGAAATGTTGCCATAACGTTGCCATTAGGGCGGATCTGCATTTTGCAGTCCTCATTTGCCCTAGAACCCCAAAAATCTAGTATCACATTCATATTTTACCAGTATTTTGTCAGGTTGCTGTAGCTAATGTTGACCCCAAGCCTATTCAAAAGAAAAGACAGCTGTACACTAACAAATATCAATTTATTATAGTTTTATTTAAAAAATAATTGGGAATTTCAATCTTGGGGATCTTCCACCTGCCGTTCCATCCGACCCTGTGAAGACCAAAGAGAAGAGAACAGGTGAATGGTTTAGGATCTTGTTTAAGTACATAGTTTCAATTACTAAGTTGCCTCATAAACACGAGTTAAAACTACTTTTACGCATGCCCGCCGAGATATGTGACCTGCTCTATCGAAATCAGTCTGAAGGTGGATTTGCGTTACTCGCAATGGGCTCTTCCGCAGCGCCGCTCTCCCTCCCTCCCTCCCGCTGAAATTTAAGGCGTATCATAGATAACACGGCAGGCAGTTTGTTTTCATCTGATTTCAAATAAACAAAGTCTTGGCTTTCAGAATATTAAACTTGTTTCTGCATATTCCGATGATAAATATAACTTTGAAGCTTGTAAAGGCATACTTACAAGCGGAGAACGGAGTAACGTAACGTCACAGTGGGCATAACAACAGCCAGTGTTTCTTGTGAGGGTTTCCCCGGGAAACAAACACAATACACACAAATGCAAAAATACACGCACACACAAGTATACACTCACACACTCGCGAGCTTCCCCCAGACCAGTAATCCAAACGAAAATATTTTCCCTTCGCACTACTTTCATCATATTAGCAGCTATTAATCAATCAGATCGATGGATTCCACAGAAGAGGAAACTTTGAAGGCCTTTTTCTCAAAATGATGACTCGGTGACAGTCATTATATAATGTGACATATTTTGCTTAATTATGTAGAGTACAAAAGCAATGCTGATATCATTAGAAAGCTAGGGATCCCCTCTTCCCAACAGTGTATATAACTCAAAATGTGTCTTTGGGTCAATGTGACTGATTTTGATGTGCTAACGTTAGCTAAATTTGAACAACAGACTGACTGAATCACTAATGCTAACGTTAGCTACATTTGAAAAGTCGGTTTAGCCAGTAAAGTTGGCATATTTGGTAACTTAGAAGAACGCAAAACGATGTTCAACTGCAACAGCAACGTGATTTAAAAAAAATTGCGTTAATTAACAACAATAAGCAGGTCTTACCTTTGGTAAATTGGCAGTCGTGACCTGTGGCAGACGCAGATGATGAACTGCCCGCGCAAAATGCCTGGATGACTGGTTACCAAGTGGCAACGTTAGCAAGTGACCACACCACTGCCTTAAGGCAGTAGAACTGACGACCTCCAAATGAGTAGAATTTATCAATATTTTGCATTTTTTACGCTACTAAAAATATACCATTAATTTCCACTCAGTAATCCACAGCTGATTTTATTCAAACAAAACTAAGTAAAATGTAATTAATAAATAATTCAAAATTGTTTGAATTTAGCTTAATGTGATTTCAAACTACACAAACTATTGTGTATAATTTACTTTGTATAATTTATTTAATATTAATTGACCCCAATCCCAGTTTTTACAGTGTACTGTGAAAATAAATAATTATACTATGTGTTGGGTTTTTTTCTCCAATGACCCTCCAGCAATTTTACAATTTTTACTTTCCAAATCTATATTAACAAAATAATAATTTTAAACTCCATCTATTTGGGAAATTTCCCAATTAACAGTGTCTGCATTGAATTTTCATTGAGCCTATTCTGAAGCTTGATGTCTCGTTGCATTATCAAGTGGCAACGTTAACAAGTGACCACACCACAAGGTCGCGGTAACGATATTAACAACACCATAGGGCAACGTCAGCAAATTACCACACCACTACGTCACGGCAATATTACTCCCGGTACCAAGTGGCAATGTCAACAAATGACCACACCACTATGTTGCAGCAACGTATTTATTTTACTTGATGGCAACTTCCTATAGGCAACATTGTGGCAACGTCACTCACGCTACCAGTGGCAACGTTAGCAAAATGACCAAGCCACTACGTTGCGGCAATGTAATGCGGTTACTTAATGGCAACTTCCTGTAGGCAATGTCGTGGCGATGTTGCCACAAAGTTGCCAGAAGGTAATGTCGCCATGACCAAATGGCGACTTGTAGGCAACGTTGCCGTCTGGTCATGTGTTAGCTGGGAGATATCTATAACATCGTCGGAATCAAGTAGATGAATACAGGGAGAATGACGCGTGGAGTTACATACTAATACGCAGCCTCTAATTCTCACTCATTGACGCTCCATTAATACTATTAAGTGTTTAATAATCAATAAACCTCAGAAGAATTGTGCAATAGAATAGATGGAAAATTCATGACTATGCCAACACGTTTTTTGGATTGTTTTAGACCATCTTACTATAAAAATTAGAACCATACACAGCCAAGCTGTTGTGGTGTATCAGTTAGTTAAATCGGTTCATAATACAGCTAGTTACTCTCTGAGGTCATGGAGAGTGCAGAGAAGACGTCGTTCAGGGGCCATATTTGTTGTATAACAACCTCCGAAGTACGTTAGGGGGCCCATATGAACGTACACATGTCACTTAGTGAGGCATACATTGTTATTGATTACCTCCTGTGAGCACACACACTTTGGACATGCACATACATTTTTCTCGTATAAATTGTATGCACAAAGACTGTTCAGGGGGACTTCCACAATTGGTTCTGGGAACCTGGTATTGCCTGTGTTGGTGTATGATACTATGCTGTTGTAATAAACCTTATTATATACAAGCTGGTGTCTCCGGAGACTTCTTCATCGTCTTCATAAACATCGCTACAAGATATACTTCAGACTTGGCGTCACGAACTTGGCCGTCTTGCGATCTTCAGACGACTCTACAACACATCTCCTGCCAAGGCGTCACGGTCCGGTGAGGTTGGGTTGGGTGTGTGTGTGTTGCTCTGGCTCGCACCGGGCGAACTGATGTGTGGGTATATGCCATGTTTGTGTTGATGTTGGAGTGAGACTCCGTTCTAAATTGGGGATTTATTGCGTAGTGCATGGTGCAATAGGGGGGAGTGTTATAGAAGTAAAAGAAGTAGGGAAACGGGAATAGGAAGGAATATAGGTATAAATAAAGGATGTGAAGTTAAAAGCAAAAGGGTAGAATAAGCCTAATTAGTAACGAAAAAGGGAGCTACATAACGGTGCAACATTAACGAAGATGGGCCCTCAGCTTTTTAACGGTAAGACATTTGTAAAGTAGACACTGCGTGAAAATTGACTTTGAAAGATAGTCGGATTTGGAAGGTAAGGTAAATAACCCTGGGTCCAGGGCAATTGGATAACGGTAAAAATATAGAAAGGAATAAGGATAAAGGAAATAAAAGGAAAAAGGAGCCGCGGATTTGGATAAAGCCCTCAGAAGAGGCGATGTTAGATGGGCCTAAAAATCCTGAAAAGTTACTAGGATAATTTTTTGGGTCTGTTCTGGGAACTGGGTGTAGAATAAGAAATTCATTGGTTTCTATTTGGCATTTCTTGACGAACACATGTTGGGATTAGTTATTTGAGTATTTTACACCTATTAAGGTAGCAGAAATTTAGAAATAAAGGGATAATAGGAGCGGCAAGGAAAAGCATGCTATAGGGAAATGTATGAATGAGAGCTCTTGGTGAAAATTAGGAATAAATGCATACTGTGTGTTTGGAAGAATGCTGAATTTATGGGGTGCTGGACGGAGCTGGGTTCTGCTGCATCTGTGTGTGTGAAGGGCTAAAAATAGCCCAACATTTGAGGGAGAGATACGGAGGAGAGAAGAGATTCAGTAAAATCCAGGAAAATGATTCTGTGTACTTTTAAAACATATGAGCCTCTTTGAAGAAGATGTTATGATTTCATACTAGTAAAATATATGAGCCTCCAAGAAGAGGACATTTTGAAACAGTAAAAAATATGTAAATATATATATATGAACTTTTCCTCAGAGGACTTTTATTTGGCTAAAACTGATGAGCTTTCTGGGGAACATTTTAGAATCTGCTACAAATGATGAGTCTCTGTTAAGGGAACATTTTAAATTGGTTAAAGTGTATGAGCCCCCAGAAAAGACGTTTATGATTTTGAAGAAAAGTATTTATATGCCTATGCAGGACTCTAAAGTAACTTTTTGAAGTAATATACAAACGCTGGTTATCTATTGAGTTTGTCTTTGCCAAACAAAGACCTGCAACTTCAATTTCCTTTTTCTGTTGGAGTTTGGTTGGGAAAGGGGGGGCTCCTTCTTCCTCCCTATCATCTGTATGTGGGGGAGCTGAAACGCAGACAGGTTTCAGAGTTGCAGAGGAAGTGAAAACCTGGCCAGGATACGATACGGACTGAGGATTGCTCTTGACAGAGGGTGCAGCACCAATCCAGTCTGATTTGTCGATTGACTAGTTGATTTTCGTTGATTGGTTGATTGATTTTGTCGATTGATTGGGTTGATTGATTGGGACTGATTGAGTAATTGTCTGATTGATTGATTGATTTGGTTAATTGATTGATTGCTTAATTTGGTTGATTGATTGATTGATTGGTTGATTGGTTTGATTGTGTGGTCGATTTATGGAAAAATTGATAATAAAATAAATAAAAAGAGAGGGAGAAGTGATTTAAATAGCTTTAAGTAGTTTAGAAGTCTCAGCAATTGGGTTAATTTTAGGAATTAGGATCGTAAAACACTCGGTAAAATGAAGTAAAAGAACATTAAAACTACCAATCCAAATGTAATTACTCCTGGGGATGTAATATACAAGAATAATCCTTTAATTAAAGGTATTGAAAAGATGTCTGAGAAATGGCACAAACGTTGGCCTGATATTGAACAACCATGGCCAGTGGACGCTTAACCTCGATGTAATCAAGACAATGCAGGTGCTCGTTTCTACCTACAAAACTGACCAAAAGAAGAGCAAGAAAGGGAGACAACGTAAAGAAAAGAGACAGATAGAGCTCGGCATTCTTCAGTTGTTTGAAAACGAGGGACAGAAGCGGTTTAAAGTAACAAAAGTTAAGAATGATAGAAGCGCGGAAATAATTTGGAAAAATGCAAAGGAAATACAAAAATTGGCGGCCGAAATTAATACACCTTTTTCGCATACGGAACCAATAAAGAGCCCTCCACCTTATAAGAAGGAGGCGAACATTGAGGAAATCTATCCCCAGCTCCCAGTGATCAGTCAAAGGGGTGGTTACCGCATCCGAGATGAAGATGACCAAGTAATAGAAACAGGATGAGCAAAAACAACTATAAGAATGTATCCAAGTGCCAAAAGTAAGAAGAAAACGACCCGTTTGGAAACTGGGGGGAAACTGAGGATCAGGAGAAGGAACTCCGAGGATGATGACCAGAGTGATCAAGGAGAGGCTATGGGCGGACATGACCCTGCAGTCAGGCAGATGCTGGCTAAAGCGGAAAAGAGAGGAGATAACACAGAGACAGAAGAGGACTCGAGAGATGATGAATCTAGCGAATTGGAGACAATGATGAATATTCAGGGGGCGAGGGTCCCTCGACGTCCATAGGATTTGATCCTACAAACATCCAGTACTACAAGGAAGGAAGACAGAAAGAAGTTTATAAGACAGAGCGAAGAAATGATCGACGAAAGTGTAGCGTCTTTGGAGTTAGCCACTACATCAGAACGTAAAAGAAGGTTTATATGCCGCATAGAAGAACTGCAGACGGAGAAGGAAGAACTGCAAGGAAAACAATCGCGAAAATCAAATGCAAGATCAGTTCGCCCAAGAAAAGCAACACTTAAGAAGATTCTTCCAGGAATAGTTCGTGGACAGAATTTGGAGTACAAGCCATGGCAGAATACGGATATGTCAGATATAATGGAGAAGTTACCTACTCTTCAAGATAGAGTCTGGTGTGGACAGTGGTAATGAGACTTTCGGAGTTGGAAAACAGATGAGGGAGGAGAAGAATGTTGATTCATCTGTGACAGCTCAGGAGGTTAGTCTAGATCTGGAAGAGGAGTTTGCTGATTTTGATAGGCTACTAGAAGATAGGACTGATCAATATCATGCAGTACAAAAGAGAGACGCGACATGGAAGGCATATGGATTCGATTCTTCAGTGTTATAAATTAAAGATAAGTGGGCAAGTAGGAACTTATGGTTCCAGCAGTTGACTCATTCCATAAGATCGGTTAGAGGATTTAATTGTCCATGTGTGGTGAGAGTTCCTCCACCAGGCACATGGCTTTCAATTTTAGAGACAGTGCCTCAACCTTTAACTGCTAAATGTCAATCTTATGCCTTATCGTGGCAGCAATCAGAAGCAGATACGGTGATGTCATAGTCACGGAATTTCTTTTGGCCCAGATTAGATTGTTTTTGGTTAAGAGATTTACCTTATATGGATCTGCTTGCTCAGCAGGAAAATAGGTTAACAACGGTCCCTGAGGCAATAGAGGTGAACTCTGTGAGGGCCAGCACCTGTTTTTGTTCAAACAAAACTTATGATGGACCAGGTATGTTTATGGGAATATCTGACTGCGATGAGTATTTGATGACCTTGGAGAGGCGTGACCGTACGGTTAGCAATGGACAATATGAGGTGCAATTATATGTCCCACACCGCGAACAGCATAGACCGATGTTGGTGAATGATCAGCTTTTGCCTGGTAATGTGACTATAGGACATTTCAAAGTCCTTTGGTGGGTCTGCGGCGAGAAGGCATATATATTTCTGCCGTATGCCGTACAGGATGTTGTTACATGGCAACATTGCAACTTCCATATGAGATCTTTTCTATGCAGAAGGAGGGAACACATGATAGGAATCAATATAATAGTCTCTCCGAAGGTAGAAGGAAAAGGGAGTTGGCACAATTTCATAATTTGGAGTCCTACCATTGGAGGATCAGTATAGGAGAAAAATGGGCTATAGGGCTACTTCCATAGTATAGTGTGACATTTTTGGCAGATCACATTGATAAAATCACTTATACCTTGCAGGGGTTTGCTAATGAAACCATAAGGGGATTTGACTTCTTATACAATACTCAAAAGAGCCATATGTTGACATTGTTAAAGCATGATATGGCGCTGGACTATATTTTGGCCAAACAAGGTGGCCTATGTGTGGCTTTGAATTTAACCGGAGACGCTTGTTACACTTTAATTCCAGATAGTTCGGACAATATAATTAGTGTGATAGACGCATTGAAGGGATGCGTTTGGACCATCACAAGGAGCAGGATGGTCTGCAAATGCTTGGTTGCAGGACAAATTCGGACCACTAGGAGCAGTATTGGTTCAAGTCATGGTGGCAGTTCTCATATCATTATGTGTGATATTTTGTTTCTGTACGCTGTTATTGACCTTTGCAAAGGCTATGATACTGAGATGGGTTGGTGTTGTGATGCCTGGTGATCCATCTCAGATGCCATTATTACAGGTGGCTAGTATAGATGCCGATGAGGCGGAACTGTGGATAGAAGGAAAGTTACTGGAGAAATATCCATATTGAACGTCCGATTCTGATATACTCATGACATTTATATCTATTAGAGTGTTGTCATTTGGTAGTTTTAACGGGGGGGTTTAGGATTAGGGGAATATGGAAATTATAACCTATAATAATATGATATCGTGAATCTGACATTATAATCAGTGTTTAATGTTTTAATTTGCATCTGCTGTTTTCTGCAAAGATACTGGTTTTTGTTTTTCTTTCCTTCCATAAGGACAAGGGGGGAATTTACACTGGAGGGATCCAGAAACTCAAAATGGACAATTACAATGGGCTGAAGGATTCTGAACAAGGACGCTGGGACAAAGTGTTCAGATTCGACATATGAGCGACACTACACTGAGAGTCGTCAACACTGCTGCAGAGGAGCTGCGGTGTGAACCACTATTGTGTCTTTTTTCTTACATATATTTGAATGAGTTATACTTAAACTTCCATAATATTGTCTCAGTATCAATGTGTGAGGAATGATGTTATCTGATATTGAGTAGATATATTGGGACCTCAGATGTTTTCTTTTTCTTTAATGCCTAGGGAAATCGGGTCTAGGCAGGTAAAGGTCCATTGAAAGGTGCGATGGGTCAACCAGCCAGAATTTGGACATTGTTTTGATTTTGGTTTCTGAGGTTTCCATATGTATTTGCTTAGGTTACATTCTACACATATTGTTATAAATAATTACAGTTCCTCCTTTTGATAGGTCTGGAGCCTAAGGCAGAGGGGCCGTGGGAGAGTTTTCCTGTCTAGCTTGTTTGAGGGTAACTTGGGAAGATGGCTGCCGGACGGGTTTTTCGCTCCCCCACTCCATAGAATTATAGTAGTGTTAAAGTTATGCTGTAGAATGCATGTATTGGAGGAATTGTTATCTATATCAGAATTGTAGTCATGTATGGTTTATTATTTTAGTTTCGAGACTCTGTGTAGTCTCGAAGGGGGGGATATGCGGTGTATTAAATCTGGTGAAATACAAAGGTAGATATTTTCTGAGACCAGAGGAATGTTGGGTGGAAGGAGAGTGAAAAACAACATCTTCTGGAGTTTGTGTTTAGGGGTCCCCTAGGAACTGACCTAGGTCACCGTAGTGGGGCACACATTGTTATGGCCTACCTCATGTCAACACACACACACTTTAGTTGCGCACATTCTTTTTTTCTTCTTTAAATGGCATGTACAAAGAAAGTTCGGGGGACTTCCACAATTGGCTCTGGGAACCTCTATTACCCCTGTTGGGGTATGATACTATGCTGTTGTATATAATAACGTTTACTACAAGCTGGTGTCTCCGGAGACTTCTTCATCATCTTCACAAACAACACTACAAGATATACTTTGATAGTTAAAGTAAAGTGCAGGTAGAAACAAAAATAGGCACATAACTGTACATATTGTGACCTCCGTCATCAATTCTGCCCATAAATCAAAGAAGTATTTGGTAAACATAAATATCCCCTCTAGGATTATTTATCTGACAACCATAAGTAAACATTTTCATAACTAGGGCATCTTAAAACAACAAAATAACCGTGCGGTCAGATGGGGGCAGGTCTCATAACCCAAAGAAATATTCCAAACATTATGGCAAAAAATTCTCCCACCTCAACTTTGTAAAAGGGTCTGGGGTTATTGCGAACAAATCACACGCTGTGCAACGAATCAAGTTTTTCTCCTCGGGGAATCATAGTAGATATCCGTGCTCCAATGTTTCTTTCAGTAAAATGAGGCAGTTTTTATGATTTTCAGCTTCTCTTAGTGAGATAAAACACTTTTAACGCTTTTAGCTTCTTTCAGTGAACTGACGTCTTTTTTTTGTCATTTTCAGCTTCTTTCAGTGACCTGAGGTCTTTTTGGTTATTTTCAGCTTCTCTCAGTGACATACGACACTCTAGTCATTTTGAACTTCTTTCAGTGAACTGAGGCCGTTGAACTGATTTTCAGCTTCTTTCAGTACAAAAACGGAGTCAGTTCACTGAAAGAAGCTAAAAATGACAAAAGTGTCTTATCTCACTGAGAGAAGCTGAAAATCACAAAAACGGCGACAGTTCAGTGAAAATGTCCAAATCTCAAATAATGTAAATGCAACCCACTTCTTTTGCACGTTTTCATGTGTACTCTTCGATATTCTTGTATGTGCGTGCTGTTTTGGGAGAATTAAGCACCAAAAACAAAAGTTAGAAACATTTTGGTGTGTCACGCACCAAAACTGCTTTTCACACTGAGAGGAGCTGAAAATCTCAAAAACGGCCTCAGTTCACTGAAAGAAGCTAAAAATGACAAAAGTGTCTTATCTCACTGAAAGAAGCTGAAAATCTCAAGAACGGAGTCAATTCACTGAGAGAAGCTAAAAACAACAAAAGTGTCTTATCTCACTGAGAGAAGCTGAAAATCTCAAAAACGGCGTCAGTTCACTGAAAGAAGCTGAAAATCACAAAAACGGAGTCAGTTCACTGAAAGAAGCTAAAAATGACAAAAGTGTCTATTCTCACTGAAAGAAGCTGAAAATCTCAAAAACGGCGTCAGTTCACTGAAAGAAGCTGAAAATCACAAAAACGGCGTCAGTTCACTGAAAGAAGCTCAAAATCTCAAAAACAGAGTCAGTTCACTGAAAGAAGCTAAAAATGACAAAAGTGTCTTATCTCACTGAGAAGCTGAAAATCACAAAAACGGCGTCAGTTCAGTGAAAATGTCCAAATCTCAAATAATGTAAATGTAACCCACTTCTTTTACACGTTTTCATGTGTACTCTTGGATATTTTTGTATGTGCGTGCTGTTTTGGGAGAATTAAGCACCAAAAACAAAAGTTAGAAACATTTTGGTGTGTCACGCACCAAAAGTGCTTTTCTCACTGAGAGAAGCCGAAAATCACAAAAACGGCCTCAGTTCATTGAAAGAAGCTAAAAATGACAAAAGTGTCTTGTCTCACTGAGAGGAGCTGAAAATCACAAAAACGGAGTAAGTTCACTGAAAGAAGCTGAAGATGACAAAAGTGTCTTATCTCACTGAGAGAAGCTGAAAATCACAAAAACGGCGTCAGTTCAATGAAAGAAGATGAAAATCTCAAAAACGGAGTCAGTTTACTGAAATAAGCTAAAAATGACAACAATGTCTTATCTCACTGAGAGAATCTAAAAATGACAAAAGTCTTTTATCTCACTGCAAGAAGCTGAAAATCACAAAAACGGAGTCAGTTCACTGAAAGAAGCTAAAAATGACAAAAGTGTCTTATCTCACTGAGAGAACCTGAACATCTCAAAAACGGCGTCAGTTAACTGAAAGAAGCTGAAAATCTCAAAAACGGAGTCAATTCACTGAGAGAAGCTAAAAATGACAAAAGTGTCTTATCTCACTGAAAGAAGCTGACAATCACTAAAACAGAGTCAGTTCACTGAAAGAAGCTAAAAATGACAAAAGTGTCTTATCTCACTGAGAGAAGCTAAAAATGACAAAAGTGTCTTATCTCACTGAGAGAACCTGAAAATCTCAAAAACGTCGTCAGTTCACTGAAAGAAGCTGAAAATCACAGAAGTGTCTTATCTCACTGAGAGAAGCTGAATATCACAAAAACGGCGTCAGTTCATTGAAAATGTCCAAATCTCAAATAATGTAAATGCAACCCACTTCTTTTGCACATTTTCAAGTGTCCTCTTGGATATTCATGTATGTGCGTGCTGTTTTGGGAGAATTAGGCAACAAAAACAAAAGTTAGAAACATTTTGGTGTGTCACGCACCAAAAGTGCTTTTCTCACTGAGAGAAGCCGAAAATCACAAAAACGGTGTCAGTTCACTGAAAGAAGGTGAAAATCTCAAAAACGAGTCAGTTCACTTAAAGAAGCTAAAAATGACAAAGGTGTCTTATCTCACTGAAAGAATGAAATCACAAAAACGGCGTCAGTTCACTGAAAGAAGCTAAAAATGACAAAGTGTCTTATCTCACTGAGAGAAGCTGAAAATCACAAAACGGAGTAAGTTCAATGAAGAAGCTTACGATGACAAAATTGTCTTATCTCACTGAGAGAAGCTGAAAAACGCAAAAACTGCGTCAGTTCACTGAAAGAAGATGAAAATTTCAAAACGGAGTCAGTTTACTGAAAGAAGCTAAAAATGACAAAAATGTCTTGTCTCACTGAGAGAATCTAAAAATGACAGAAGTGTCTTATCTCACTGAAAGAAGCTGAAAACAGAAAAACGAGTCAGTTCATCTGAAAGAAGCAAGAAATGAAAAAAAGTGGTCTTATCTCACTGAGAGGAGCTGGAAAATTCACAAAAATGGCCACAGTTCACTGAAAGAAGGTTAAAATGAATACAGTGATCTTAACTCACAACTGAAGTAGCAGAACCTGCCACAAACACGTCAGATACACTGAAATAAACTTAAAACTCAAAAACAGAGTCCAATCCTTAAAGAGCTTAAAATTGAACAAAGTGTCTTATCTTACTGAGAGAAGCTGAAAATCACCAAAAAACGTAGTCAGTTCATGAAACAAGCATAAAATCTTCCCCAAAAACAGAGTCAGATTCCCAATCTTGAAAGAAGCATAAAATGGAAAAAAGTGTCCCTTAACTCAGACAGAAGATAGCTGAAAATCAAAAAACGAATGCATTTAACAGGAGAAAGAAACCAAAAAATGACAAAAAAGGTGTCTTTATACCTCACTGAGAGAAATTCAAAAATTGCACAATGTGTCATATATCATCACTGCACGTAGCGGGGGGGGGATATTAAAAATCACAAAAAGACACGTGAGGTCAGTACACTGAAATAAGCTAATAATGACAAAAGTGTCTTAGATCACACTGATATAAAAACCAAACGGAGAGGGGATAGAAAAAACCCACATCCCCATTTAAACTAAAACGTTCACAGAACGGGCTTCCGTTCACATCCCTCCTAAGCATGTCCCCAAACCAAAGCCCCAAACCCCCGTCCGAGCAACAGACACCACCCATCGCGTCCGCAGAAACTCCACAACAACCACCCTGGCTACGATAACAAAGCCCCAGAACCACAACTACACACATAATGTAAATATGCGATAAACCTCACTACTAATGCACAAATTACAAGAGAACCTCATAGTATAATTCAAGTAAGTGCAGCTGTAATGTGGCGCATATAGAGCGAAAAAAGCAAGACACACCCGAAAGCGCGACAGTATTTTGTGGAGTAAAACGAAACCCGCCAACAGCAACCAAATGCTTTTCTTGAATTCTAACCCAGACACTCACAGTGAGAGAAGCGCACATACCCCGGCCAAAAACGGCGCGACAGTTCACTAAAAAAGCTAAACATTACAAACGATGTCTTTACTCCTCACTGAGAGGGAGAATAAAATTTCACAACAGAGACATTCACTATGCAGAGAGCATGAACCACACAAAAACTAGTCAGTTACAAAAGTGAACAAATGCTCAACCGAATGACACAAGAGACCTTAATATCTTCACATAAAAAGCATCATCTGGGGGGGGCCTACAACAAACGGAGACAGTAATCACAGTCACGCAGCACCACAACGCAGACAACCAATGACAAGTACACCACAGTCGGCGCATCAAAAAAATACATCAGATAACTACACACACTGCCCAGCAGCAGAAAATTCACAAAAAGGATGACCGACACATGTGAAAGAAGCAGAATAAAAGCAAACAAAAGTGTCATCTCCTCACAGAAGGAGCTGCAAAACACAAAAACCAAAACGGCCTCAGTTCAGCGAAAGAAGTAAAAATTAAAAAAAGTGTCTTAACCACTGATAGTGAAGCAGAAAATACACAACACACGTTCAGTTCACCACCAAGAAAAAAGCTAACAAACTCAAAAACAGAGACAGTTTCCCTGAAAAGAAGCTAAACTGAAAAAAGTTCCCAAACACACAGAGAGTAAGTCTGAATATTACAAAAACTGCTTCCGTTCACTGCAACTGACAAAAGTTTGAAAATCCTCAAAAACAAGTCAGTCACTGAAGAACTAAGAAATACAAAAGTGTCAATAATCTCACTGAAAGAGAAGCTAAAACTTACACAGTAGACATATCACTCACAGTAGATAAGCTGGAAATCACAAAAACCCGGCGAGCAGTTCACTGTAGATGAAGACAGAAAACACTAGAAGAACGGAGTACGTTTCATAACACGTGAAAATGTTCCGAAATCTCAAATAATTTAGATAAAATATAAAAAGTAGACCCCCAATTCTTTAAACTTTTGCATGATTACGCATGTGTATGCTATGGATATTCTTGTATGATGCGGAGTCTGTTTTTGGGAGAATTAAGCACCAAAATTTAAAAACATTTTGGTGTGTCTCGCACCAAAAGTGCTATTCTTCTCACTGAGAGAAGCCGAAAATCACAAAAAACGGCCTCAGTTCATGAAAGAAGCTAAAAATGACAAAAGTGTCCTATCTCACTGAGGGAAGCCGAAAATCACAAAACGATAAGTTCACTGAAAGAAGCTTAAGATACAAAAGTGTCTTATCTCACTGAGAGAAGATGAAAATCACAAAAACGGCTTCAGTTCACTGCAAGAGCTGAAAATCACAAAAACGGAGTCAGTTCACTGAAAGAAGCTATAAATGGACAAAAGTGTCTTATCTCACTGAGAGAACCTGAAAATCTCAAAAAACGGCCTCAGTTCACTGAAAGAAGTTGAAAATCTCAAAAACGGAGTCAATTCACTGAGAGAAGCTAAAAATGACAAAAGTGTCTTATCTCACTGAAAGAAGCCGAAAATCACAAAAACGGCCTCAGTTCACTGAAAGAAGCTGAAAATCACAGAAGAGTCTTATCTCACTGAGAGAAGCTGAATTGATACAATTGATACGGCCTCAGTTCATTGAAAATGTCCAAATCTCAAATAATGTAAATGCAACCCACTTCTTTTGCACGTTTTCATGTGTACTCTTGGATATTCATGTATGTGCGTGCTGTTTTGAGAGAATTAAGCAACAAAAACAAAAGTTAGAAACATTTTGGTGTGTCACGCACCAAAAGTGCTTTTCTCACTGAGAGAAGCCGAAAATCACAAAAACGGCTTCGGTTCACTGAAAGAAGCTAAAAATGACAAAAGTGTCTTATCTCACTGAGAGAAGCTGAAATCACAAAAACGGCCTCAGTTCACTGAAAGAAGCTAAAAATGACAAAAGTGTCTTATCTCACTGAGAGAAGCTGAAAATCACAAAAATGGAGTCAGTTCACTGAAAGAAGCTGAAAATCACAAGTGTCTTATCTCACTGAGAGAAGCTGAAAATCACAAAAACGGCGTCAGTTCACTGAGAGGAGCTGAAAAGCACAAAAACGGAATAAGTTCACTGAAAATGTCCTAATCTCAAATAATGTAAATGCAACCCACTTCTTTTGCACATTTCATGTGTATTCTTGGACATTCTTGTATGTGCGTGCTGTTTTGGGAGAATTAAGCACCAAACACAAACATTAAAAACATTTTGGTTTGTCTCGCACCAAAAGTGCTTTTCTCACCAAGAGAAGCCGAAAATCACAAAAACGGCCTCAGTTCATTGAAAGAAGCTAAAAATGACATGTGTCTTATCTCACTGAGAGAAGCTGAAAATCACAAAAACGGAGTAAGTTTAGTGAAAATGTCCAAATCTCAAAAAATGTAAATGCAACCCAATTCTTTTGCACGTTTTCATGTGTACTCTTGGATATGATTGTATGTACGTGCTGTTTTGGGAGAATTAAGCACCAAAAACTAAAGTTAGAAATATTTTGGTGTGTCATGCACCAAAACTGTTTTCTCACTGAGAGGAGCTGAAAATGTCAAAAACGGCCTTCAGTTCACTAAAGAATCTTGAAATGAAAAAAGTGTCTTATCTCACTGAGAGGAGCTGAAAATCACAAAAACGGCGTCAGTTCACTGAAATAAGCTTAAAATCTCAAAAACAGAGTCAGTTCACTGAAAGAAGCTAAAAATGACAAAAGTGTCTTATCTCACTGAGAGAAGCTGAAAATCACAAAAACGGCGTCAGTTTAGTGAAAATGTCCAAATCTCAAAAAATGTAAATGCAACCCAATTCTTTTGCACGTTTTCATGTGTATGCTTGGATATTCTTGTATGTGCGTGCTGTTTTGGGAGAATTAAGCACCAAAAACAAAAATTAAAAACATTTTGGTTTGTCTCACACCAAAAGTGCTTTTCTCACATAGAGGAGCTGAAAATTTCAAAAACGGAGTCAGTTCACTGAAAGAAGCTGAAAATCACAAAAATGGATTTAGTTCACTGAAAGAAGCTAAAAATGACAAAAGTGTCTTATCTCACTGAAAGAAGCTGACAATCACTAAAACAGAGTCAGTTCACTGAAAGAAGCTAAAAATGACAAAAGTGTCTTATCTCACTGAGAGAAGCTAAAAATGACAAAAGTGTCTTATCTCACTGAGAGAAGCTGAAAATCACAAAAATGGCGTCAGTTCACTGAGAGGAGCTGAAAAGCACAAAAACGGCGTCAGTTCGGTGAAAATGTACTAATCTCAAATAATGTAAATGCAACCCACTTCTTTTCCACGTTTCCATGTGTATTCTTGGATATTCTTGTATGTGCATGCTGTTTTGGGAGAATTAAGCACCAAAAACAAAAATTAAAAATATTGTGGTTTGTCTCGCACCAAAAGTGCTTTTCTCACTGAGAGAAGCCGAAAATCACAAAAACGGCGTCAGTTCACTGAAAGAAGCTGAAAATCTCAAAAACGCAGTCAATTCACTGAAAGAAGCTAAAAATGACAAAAGTGTCTTATCTCACTGAGAAAAGCTGAATATCACAAAAAAGGCGTCAGTTCACTGAAAGAAGCTGAAAATCTCAAAAACGCAGTCAATTCACTGAGAGAAGCTAAAAATGACAAAAGTGTCTCATCTCACTGAAAGAAGCTGAAAATCACAAAAACGGCATCAGTTCAGTGAAAATGTCCAAATCTTAAATAATGTAATGCAACCAACTTCTTTTGCACTTTTTCATGTGTACTCTTGGACATTCATGTATGTGCGTGCTGTTTTGGGAGAATTAAGCAACAAAAACAAAATTTAGAAACATGTTGGTGTGTCATGCAACAAAAGTGCTTTTCTCACTGAGAGAAGCCGAAAATCACAAAAACAGAGTAAGTTCATTGAAATAAGCTAAAAATGACAAAAGTGTCTTATCTCACTGAGAGAAGCGGAATATCACAAAAACGGAGTCAGTTCACTGAAAGAAGCTAAAAACTACAAAAGTGCTTTGTCACTGAGAGAAGCTGAAAATCACAAAAACGGCCTCAGTTCATTGAAAGAAGCTAAAAATGACAAAAGTGTCTTATCTCACTGAGAGAAGCTAAAATGACAAAAGTGTCTTATTTCACTGAGAGAAGCTGAAAATCACAAAAACAGCGTCAGTTCACTGAAAATCTCAAAAACGAGTCAGTTCATTGAAAGAAGCTAAAAATGACAAAAGTGCTTTTGTCACTGAGAGAAGCTGAAAATCACAAAAACGGCGTCAGTTCATTGAAAGAAGCTAAAAATGACAAAAGTGTCTTATCTCACTGAGAGAAGCTGAAAATCACAAAAATAGCGTCAGTTCAATGAAAATCTCAAAAACGAGTCAGTTCACTGAAAGAAGCTAAAAATGACAAAAGTGCTTTTGTCACTGAGAGAAGCTGAAAATCACAAAAACGGCCATTGAAAGAAGCTAAAAATGACAAAAGTGTCTTATCTCACTGAGAGAAGCTGAAAATCACAAAAACGGAGTAAGTTTAATTAAGGAAGCTTAAGATGACAAAATTGTCTTATCTCACTGAGAGAAGCTGAAAATCACAAAAACGGAGTAAGTTCAATTAAGGAAGCTTAAGATGACAAAATTGTCTTATCTCACTGAGAGAAGCTGAAAATCACAAAAAAAAGCGTCAGTTCACTGAAATAAGCTTAACATTTCAAAAACAGAGTCAGTTCACTGAAAGAAGCTAAAAATGACAAAAGTGTCTTATCTCACTGAGAGAAGCTGAAAATCACAAAAACGGCGTCAGTTCAGTGAAAATGTCCAAATCTCAAAAAATGTAAATGCAACCCAATTCTTTTGCACGGTTTCATGTGTACTCTTGGATATGATTGTATGTACGTGCTGTTTTGGGAGAATTAAGCACCAAAAACTAAAGTTAGAAATATTTTGGTGTGTCATGCACCAAAACTGTTTTCTCACTGAGAGGAGCTGAAAATGTCAAAAACGGCCTCAGTTCACTGAAAGAAGCTAAAATGAAAAAAGTGTCTTATTTCACTGAGAGAAGCTGAAAATCACAAAAACGGCGTCAGTTCACTGAGAGGAGCTGAAAAGCACAAAAACGGAGTAAGTTCACTGAAAATGTCCTAATCTCAAATAATGTAAATGCAACCCACTTCTTTTGCACGTTTTCATGTGTATTCTTGGATATTCTTGTATGTGCGTGCTGTTTTGGGAGAATTAAGCACCAAAAACAAAAATTAAAAACATTTTGGTGTGTCTAGCAACAAAAGTGCTTTTCTCACTGAGAGAAGCCGAAAATCACAAAAACGGCCTCAGTTCACTGAAAGAAGCTGAAAATCCAAAAGTGTCTTATCTCACTGAGAGAACCTGAAAATCTCAAAAACGGCCTCAGTTCATTGAAAGAAGCTAAAAATGACAAAAGTGTCTTATCTCACTGAGAGAACCTGAAAATCTCAAAAACGGCCTCAGTTCATTGAAAGAAGCTAAAAATGACAAAAGTGTCTTATCTCACTGAGAGAAGCTGAAAATCACAAAAACGGCGTCAGTTCACTGAAAGAAGCTGAAAATCTCAAAAACGGAGTCAATTCACTGAGAGAAGCTAAAAATGAGAAAACTGTCTTATCTCACTGAAAGAAGCTGAAAATCTCAAAAACAGAGTCAGTTCACTGAAAGAAGCTAAAAATGACAAAAGTGTCTTATCTCACTGAGAGAAGCTGAAAATCACAAAAACGGCGTCAGTTCAGTGAAAATGTCCAAATCTCAAAAAATGTAAATGCAACCCAATTCTTTTGCACGTTTTCATGTGTACTCTTGGATATTATTGTATGTACGTGCTGTTTTGGGAGAATTAAGCACCAAAAACTAAAGTTAGAAATATTTTGGTGTGTCATGCACCAAAACTGTTTTCTCACTGAGAGGAGCTGAAAATGTCAAAAACCGCCTCAGTTCACTGAAAGAAGCTTAAAATGAAAAAAAGTGTCTTATCTCACGAAAGCTAAAAACCCCAAAAAAATCGTTCACGAAAAATTTTTGGTGTCTTTAAACGTAAAAAAAAAAAAAAAAAAAAAAAAAAAAAAAAAAAAAAAAAAAAAAAAAAAAAAAAAAAAAAAAAAAAAAAAAAAAAAAACCCCCCCCCCCCCCCCCCCCCCCCCCCCCCCCCCCCCCCCCCCCAACCCCAAAGGGCCAGTTTTATTTGTAAACTTTTTAAAAATTCGGGTTTTTGAAAAACAAAAACCCAAATTTTTTTAAAATTTTTTATTTTCAAAAACCCGTTTTTCTTTTGGGGAGTTTAAAATGTTAATGGGAAAAATTTGAAAAAATGTTTTCTTGGAAAATTAAATTTTTAAAAGGTGTTTTGGGGAAAAAGCAAAACAAAAAAAAGTTAGAAAAGGTTAAAAATGACAAAATTTTTCCACTGGAAAAGGGGTAAATTCCAAAAAAGGGGGGTTCCTGGAAAAAGCTTTTAAAAAAAAAAGTGTTTATTCCTGAGAGGGCTGAAATCACAAAAAAGGCTGTACTAAATAAGCTTAATTCAAAAAAAGGTCAGTTACTGAAAAAATAAAAAAGCAAAAAGTGTTTATTCACTGGGGAGCTGAAAATCACAAAAGGCGTCAGTTCAGTGAAAATTCCAAATTCAAAAAAAAGAAATGAACCCAAAAACTTTGCCTTTTCATGTGTATCTTGGATATTATTTTATGTACGTGCTTTTTGGGAGAATTAAGCCCAAAAATAAAGTTAGAAATTTTTGGTGTGTCATGCACCCAAATGTTTTTTTCCTGAGAGGAGCTGAAAAAGTCAAAAACCCCCCAGTTCATGAAAGAAATTTTTAAAAGAAAAAAGTGTCTTTTCTACTGAGAGGGGAAAACCAAAAAAGGGCCCGTCCGGTTAAAATAAAAAGGGCTTTTAAAACTTAAAAAAAACGAGTGTTACTGAAAACGCTAAAAAAGAAAAAGTGTCTTATTATGAGGAAACTGAAATCACAAAAAAGGCGTCGTTCATGAAATTAATTTAAAAATTAAAAACAATCTTTTACGCAGTGACCGGTTTTTTATACCTGGGGAGGGAAAACCCAAAAACTAAAATTAGAAATATTTTTTCTCAAAAAAATGTTTTTTATGAAGAGCTTAAATGAAAAACGCTATTCATGAAAGAGCTTAAAATAAAAAAGGTTTTCCCCTGAAAAGGGGTAAAAACCCCAAAAAAGGCGTCAGTTTACTGAAAAAGCTTAAAATTCAAAAAAAAGGTAGTTCATGAAAACTAAAAATGACAAAAAATGTCTTATTCATGAGAGAGGAAAACACAAAATA
>NC_086352.1:35347376-35383880 GCF_036324505.1 Eleginops maclovinus | reverse complement strand
TCAGCGGAAAATCGGACACGTTGTGCTTTTTTTTTGAGCCGGCGGAGGCTATACTGTGACAAATACGATTTAATTCACACACATTTTTAAATGCTTTGTACCTACCTGTATTTATGCTCTTCGCCCGGATCCAGTAGGTTGTAGTAGTGCACAATCAGGACATCCAGGAGTTCTCTCACCCTATTGCACACCTCCAACATCTGCAGGAACCTGTTACTGATGGGCCTGATCAAGCTCTTCGGTGTAAGATGGAGTAATCTCTGGAATTCCGAAAATATTTCTTTCTGTTTCGGAGACTTCTCTATGTCATAAAACACATCCGAGCAGAAATCTTCCACCTCTGCCTTGAAAGGGCTCATCATGGCTTTTGCACCGTTAGAAACCATATGGACTGTGTCGCCAGATATATCCAGCAGGTGCGGGTTCTCCCTGCGCAACTGTGTCTCGAGACCGGACTTCTTTCCCCGCATAACCGCACAATTGTCCAGTAAAATACTGGTCACCTGCTGCAGCCCTAAACCATAGGACTGCAGCACATCCTTCAATTCCTGGGTAAGTGCTGCAGCATTGGCTATGTTCATTTTTCGACTAGCGAGGTGTTGCGTTTTAACAGCATTTTCCTCATTGTCAAAAAAACGAACAAGAACATTGAGGACTTTATCCATGTTATTATTGGTGGCCTCGTCGACGTTCAGGGAAAACATGTTGTTTTTCAGTTTGGTGGAAATTTGCCTTTTAAACTCAGGTGTTATCCCGTGAGTGTTGAAATAGCTGGCCAGCTGATTTGAAATGGACATTTTACTTAGTGCAATTTTATCTTCCGCTACTTTTTTACACAGCTCGACCAGGGGTTGTGATAGCGTGAAGGAGAGGTCGTGTTCTGCGAGAAATGCACACACCCGTATTTTTAACTCACACACACGGTCAGTTATGGAAGCCGGTACATCAGATGTTGTTGTTGCTCCTGGTAAACGCGTCGTGTGTGGGACAGCACGAACAGCAGCTAGGTGACGAGGGTCTGATTCGTGTTTACGAAGAACCTTTTTGCCGCTGGATGCATATATTAGCCTCCTGGAGCACAGCGTGCAGAAGCAAGCGCCTGTCTCACTCAACTTCTTACACCAACTGCTAAATGGTTTGCCATCTCGTCCAATCTCCTCCAGCCATACCCAGCGCCATTTATTTTTCAGACCTTTATCTATCTCGAGGGTATTTTCCCCTGGTTTCATGTACTGCATCGCGCCTGCACCTATGCCCCTCTCTCCATTAACTACAGTCACAGCCTTCGTAGTAAGAGAGTAGGCCTATCTGTGCTACAGTTTAGTTGATCGAGGCGCGTTGTGTTAAGGCCCGCCCCGTTTTGCTTCTGATTGGCTAACACTGTTTAACATCAGAACTGGACAGCGGCGCTTCTTTCCTACCATTGGCAGAGAACGAACAGACTCGAAAGCCGTGGAGTTATCGCGTTTTGGGTTTAAAAAAAAAAAAAAAAAATTTTTTTTTTTCCACTCCAAGTGCTGCAGGCCGGAAATCCGGCCCGGGGCCGGAATACTTTAATCCATGTTCACAGACGTCAGGAAGATGCTTCGAAACCGACAGGGTGTCCGTTTTGGAATACTTTTGTAAGAAATGTTCGTTTATTTGAAGCCCAGGAGACGGTTTAAAATAAAGAAAGCAAAACTCCCTTAAAAGTTATAAAAGGAGTGTTTAATAAAAGGATGCAGTAGTAGGTTTTACAAAAGTTTCACAGCTGTGGCTCAATAGCCCGGGACACGCGTCCACAGGCCACTGACTGAGTGGAGCTCATCAGTAGTTACTGTCTGGCGGTCCGGAACAAAAGAGCTCGATTTCACAATCCTAACATGTTTTATAGAACCACCCCTTTCCGACCATACAAAGAAACAACTTCAAAATCAGACGCGCCCCGCTGTCGTGCTCTCATTGGTTGGTAGCGGGGGGCTGGATCCTCCTCTATAGGCTGACGTCGTCGGGGGCGGGTCCTCTTATGACGTCACCGTCGCCATCTTGTTAGCGAAGTCCTGGAGCTGTCATCTACGATAGTCTATTATGCAATTCTTAGGAGGTTTATCAGTTATTAAACAGGCAACTGTATCATTGCAGCATCAATGAGTGAGAGGTAGAGGCGGTGTGTTTAGTATGCAACTCCACTGGTCCTTCTCCCTCTACTCATATATACAAAACAATATTAGCTTTATGCTATCTGAGGCTAAAAACAACATCCTGTAATACTACCGGAAATGGACAAATATGATCCGTCCAGAAACAGTGAATTATCTTTTAAAGTTCCGTTCTAATATATTGATTATTTCTAACACTTTTCCCTGCCAGATTCCGGATCTCCCACAAAAACGAGGAGAAAGAATTCTTGGATGCTGCGAAGTCCATGGACTATGTAAAAAACAATGTCATCCCAGCAACTGAGATGAAGACTTGATCGTATGTATCCTTATTTCACAGGTGAACTTGTGAAGAAAAGCCGCCTACCACTGATAACTTTATATCATTTATAATGACTTTGACTACTGAGACGTTATGGTAAGCAGGGTTTCCCCCAGAAAATGTGTTAGTCAAGGTGGTGAGGGGGGGGGGGGGGCGTACTCATCTCCGGGGGGGGGGGGGGGCCGGAAGTCGGCCGGCTACGTCGCATGAAGAAGCCGGCGATTTTGGGCTGAGTTTTTCGATCCATTTGGCTGTGAACATTGCGAGAGAAAATTACGTGCAAATGTCAAAGGCAGGCTAGGCTATAATAATATAGCCACGTGTAAACGTTAAACACAATTAGCCTTGATAAGAAAACATTACGCTTATCCAGGTAGCCTACTAGTGAACAGTTGACAGACTATTATTAGACTAGTATAGAATTCAATAATAATCTTACCTTGATACGACAGGTTGTCAGCCATCCAAATAGTAGTCTTTCCGAAAAATGCTGGTTTTGAAGGATGTTGGTCGAACGATGATAGCACAATGACATATACCACTAGATGCCGCTGTTCGGACGCATCACGCGATTCAGAGGCATATTTGGAGGCATAGCCCCACATTTTAAAACGTTTCTTTTATTTGTTTTTTGTTTTTTATTTTAAAATGCGTTCTGCAGAGAAGATAGACTGTCAGTCACGGTTTGGAATGAAAGGTAGAAAACATGAAAGAGTAAAACGGCAAATATCGCTATAGGCCTATATCTATATAATTTTTTTTTTTTTTCTGGAGACGTGACGTTAGTCAAGGCGGCAACCCCGTGTTGTTAAGGCGGCCGCCTTAACAGGAAAGCGCTGTGGGAAACCCTGGTAAGGTGTCGTTATCTTTGTTGTACTTTATTACGTGATCCTGCAGGGCCTGAGTGGCCAAGCAATAACTGTATTTGTTCTGTTAGGTTTTGCATCCTAGCAAAGGCGAGCACTGCTAAAACCTGCTCACACAGCTGCAAGTTCTGAGCTGCAGCTTGGGACCTTGTCCCAAAGGTCTGTTTAGACACTAATGATCGCAGAATTTTTGCTATCTATAATCTTGTGTTCAGTACCTGTTGGGACCCCACTGTTCCCCAGGGATCCTGCATCATATAATGTTTTAAGTTCATCCATACATATTCCTTTGAATTTATATTTATTTTTTACTCTCTCTTTCTTATTTTGTGCAGACAGCCCACCTTCACCCCATTGCCCCCATCCAAACATACTGCTAATATTTGCCTCCATACACCCATCCACTTTCCCTTGTATGAATACACACTTGATAGTGTGTACCACGCCTAGGCCTGCCACAATAACAGATTTTGCTGGACGATAAATTTTCCCAGAAATTATTGCGATAAACGATAATATCGTCGTTTTGAGACCATTTTTCAACTCAATATAATGATAATGGCATCATAATGCAAGTACACCCTTTCAAAGATCAATAAACTTTTATTTAAAGATTTGGAATCTGAACGTAAATAAGATAATTTAAATATCCAAAATAAATAAACAAAACAACCAAAAACAATAAATAAAAAGGACTCTCAGTCTTAGTTAGCAAAAATTGCAGTTCAATAAAAACCACACACAACCAAAACAATAAATACAATGGATTATCACGTCTCTGTAAACACAATTGCACTTGAATAAATATTAAACATTAGGCTCAGAAGTAAAAAGAGATACATTCCTTAACAGGCAAAACTGCCAATCCAGTTAAGACCTTTGTGAACAAAAAGTACAAACTAAGAACAAAAACACTCAACAGGCCATATGCAAATCCGTAGCTACTTTAGTTTGGCAGATTCCAAGCAAGAAATACCAACATGTTGACTTTGTGTGGCTTAAGGCAGGATCTCTCAGGAGTAGCAATGTTGCCAGCTGTGCTAAACATTCTCTCTGAGCTGGTGCTTGTTGCACAAATGCACATGTACTTTTGGGCCAACTTGGCCATCAAAGGATATCTGCTTTGATTGTCACGCCACCACATCAAGGGCTCACAAGATGCTGCATCAAGTGCATCTTCTTTGAGGAACTTGGTCAGCTCTGCATCAGCCTGCACTCTTTTTGGAACTGCAGCCTGGGCCTAACCTGCAAGATGATGAGCTCTTCTGTTTTGAAGAAGGTCACTCAGCCTCTTCTTCTTGGTGGGTGCGGCAGCAGGAGGTTCATCCTTGTTTCCTCCAGCAGTTTTGCTGCAGCTCTCACCACTGGCACCTTCCCAACTCCCTTCTGGCTCTTTTAAGTCCAGTAGCTCTTGCACAAGCTGATGTTTGACATCATCCAGTGCCTCTGCCTCCTCCATGTTGCCACGATACCTTGGATCCAAGATGGTGGCCTTTCTCAGGAGGACTTGGATTGCAAGTGAGCTATATTTTTCAGTTAGTACCCTGCACATGTTTCCCTTAATACTAGCTGTCAGTGCAGTGTCATTGGGGCCTGGAGAGAGAAGGTCCCCTTGAATCAGTTCCAGCACAGGCTTAACTGAGGACACTGATGTATTTTTCCCCCCCTACGTCTGTGAAGTCAGCCAGTGGTTTCATTGCTGCGATGATGGACTCCAACACAGAAACATCCTGCCAGGTTGGGTTGGGGTGGCTATGTTTTCTGTCTTGAACCAGGACACGTCTTATGCAGTGCTTAATTTGTAAATCATAAGGTGCCGGAACGCAAAGTACATGACAGCTCAGGGATGACGAGACGCGTACAGGTCCCGGAACGTATACATAAAAGGTGCTGAAAACAACATGAAAATGTCCACTTGCAACGCTGTGGGACATACAAGCCTCGATTTCAAATAGTATCCATGGTATAAATGTTATGACGATAATTTACAATTATTTTAGGATAGTACGCACAACGCACAACAACAACACATCACCACAGGTGGGACTTCAGTATACAGCCAGCAATCAATTTCTCAACAGGTTTAACGTGTAAAAAAAATATTGATTATTCAAAGATTGGCACGGCGGCCTATTAATAGACAGTATGTTTGCTCACCATATTTAGTTGTTTAAAACACCCCACATCACGAGCATGTCCGGATTGTCCTCCATCTCTTTTTTTCTACTTTTACTGCGTGTGTCTGTGGCAGTTCTGTGTCCTTTGGCCACCCAGGACCTCACGTACGGGACTGGGTTGAATTTAGCCAGGGGGGGTCCAACAAGATTTAGGAAGAGTAAAGATGACATGGTGGATGTGAGCAAAGAGCTACGGTTGGGAGTGCAAATCAAGTTCATTTGTGAAAATCCGCGCTCACATTCAGCACTTGCAATTGGAATGCTGTTGACAGCAACAAGTAACTCCATCAGCTCATCGGGGGGGGTCTTTGCTATCTGAGTCTCTGTACCTTCTGTAGGCCCGTATGACTGCGCGCGGGTTGGCAATGTTGAAGCGCTGACACAGTGACTCGACCTCAGTCTCTCCATACAGCGCACCTGCGTCCTCGGGCCAGTATTGTGCGTAAAGCACCTTCAACTCCTCAATGAACTTGTTATATCCAGTTTTATCTGGCATCCGGCCTCCTTGAGATAACATACGGTCCTCCAAGTTCTTGGCCACAGTTAGAAAAAACTGCTTGGGGTCGAGTGATCTGTCGCTTGATTTTCCTCCATTCAGCGTGATGCCATGGAAAGAGTTTTCCTCAATTCCCCTTTGGCTCAGTTCAGTGTAGCGACCTGGCCGATCCGACATGGCCTCAAGTACCCTGATTTCCCGACAAATTGACTTGTGTGCTGAAATGATGGTAATGTCTCGTTTTTGAAGCTCGACTGAGAGCTCAGATAATTCTTGCAATGCATCGCACATTATGCCTAAATTGTTCACAAACGCATGCGAAGATAAGCGCATAGCAAGCCCACTGTATGTTTGCTTTGTGACACTGTTACGGGAGGGATCTTCTGATGCAGTTTTGAAATGCTTGTAAAGTGCTGGGTAGTTCTTCCACACTGCTTCAACGGTTCTAAAACTTGATTCCACCCATCTAGTGTCTAAAATACGACCTATTTTGCATAGCTGGACATCCAAGCTCTCAGCTGACTCTCTCAGCTCCATTCGATTTTTGTTAGATGTGCTATACAGTGCATATATCTTGTCCATCAATATTTTAAAGTGATTTATAGCACCCATCTCTTTCACTACGTCTGCGACTGCAAGCTCAAGCCTGTGGGCTGAGCAGTGCCACACAGTAATGTTGGGAAACATGGCCTGGAGCCGACTCGCCACTCCGCTTTTACGCCCTAACATAACCGAAGCACCATCACAAGTTACTCCAATGAGGGTCTTAGAGAGAAAATCCTGTGTCAAATGCAGGCGCTCCAGAGCAGACAACAGTTTGTGGACAATACCTTGAGCAGTTAGATCATCTAGCTCTACGAGTTCAGTAAAAATGTTTGTAGGCTTGTCCATATCGGGCAACTGAGCCCTAATGTATATTATCAAGCAGCTCTTTTTGCTTAAACTGGTTGACTCATCCAGCATTACACTGATTTTGGGAGTGCACTGTACTATTTTTTCAAACAGTTTTCTTTTCATTTCTTCAGAAATATGTTTCTGTATGTTTCCACATGCAACATTGGAATGTAAAATTCTCCCCATATCAAGTCCATTTAATTCTTGGCAATCAATCTCCTGTTCGAAGCCATATGCGGGACGGTGGCGTTTAGCCTCCTTGTACGCCGTGCGAAATACGCGAGCTGTAGTGGCCATCTGTTCAGACTGACTATTAATTATAGATTGTCCTAAAGTGTCCACTTTTGCCTTTTCGAGAATGTTTGCTGCTGCTAGGTGAGCCTTGGTACGGGCATGTTCAAATACCTTTTTTCTAAGTGCGCGTTGCTGTTTTATAATATCTGAAGCAGATGAGGTTACTGTGCATAAAACCCACTCTTTTGCCAGTTTCATCCCCGACGTCTTCTCTGCCCCCAAAGTCCCCACCACCTTACACGTTGTGCAACCCAAACCTGATTTTCCCCTAAAAAGCCAGGGATAGTAAGTCTGCTTCACTTTTAGCTGAGCTTCTGTCCAAGCAGTTGTGCATCCCATCCCTGACCTGTCGCTGGACGTCCCACACTCCTCTACGCTCTCCTCTCCTACTGACTCTTCCTGCTGTAAGCCTGATGTCGCGGTTCCACTTGCCTGCTCCAGCTGTTGTACCGGGCTAGTTGATGCCAGGGTACCCACCGGTTGCTGTTGGTGGTCCACCTGGCCGACGGTAGCTGGCTCCTGCTCCGGCTGGCGGTGAACCTGACCCGCTGCTGACACGGTGCCAGCCTCCTGCCCGGGCTTGGCTAGCTGTCGGTTAGCTAGCTGACTAGCTGTTGCGGCGCTAACCTCCTCCTGGTTTTGACCATCAACATGACCGCTGCAGCTGCCCTCGTCGCTGCTTGTGGAGGCTTTTCTGACTCGTTTTGAAGTGTCTATTACCTCTTCCTTCTTTTTGAAGAAAGACAGTAAATTGAACTGTCTTTTTGACATGCTTGCATTTAATTAGTTTCTTCCTCTCTGCGAAGTGCTCCTCATGTGGTGAATTTCAAAAGTGAACGCGTTTGTCCGTTGGTCCAGCTTTTCAGTGCGTCAACACAGATCTCCGACTCTTTCAAATCTTAATCTTAATAAACGACATGAAATTCTTGGGATTTTTTTCTGTAAATTAATATCTGTATATTTTATTTCATTTTAACCATTTTTTTATTTTTATTTTTTGTGAGAGGTACCGGATCTGCCCAAATAGGTGCCGGAACACAGGGTGGCCAAAATGAAGAGGTGCCGGATCCTGTTCCGGCAGGATCCGGCTCAAATTAACCACTGGTCTTATGGCTGGGAGTTGCTCCAGCACGCTCTCTACCATCTTCTGCTTAGTGCCCCATCATGTGGCAACATCCTGTGGGAAAGATAATATTGTTCTGGTTCATTAGTTAGTTATGTCAACATTCTTAAATAATATATATATACATGATCTAATACATACATACATGCTCATGAAAGTACAGACATTACAGGCTACTATAAAATAAAAATAACAACTCTTTAAATATTTTTGCCTTGCAAATTAAACTATGAATGAATGAAACATCACTCACCAATATCAGACTATGTTGGGGGAGATTAGCCTCACTCTGTGCCTTCTTCAGTTCTCTCCTCTTAATCCAACTCAGGTTGAATGTGCTGACCAAACTTTTACAGAGTCCTATGGCACGCGCTGTCCGATCTTTGTCGCTGTCCAGACCATGGGACACAGCAAGATGGAGGTTGTGGCCAAAGCAATTGAGCCATGGCCAGCCAAGATTCCTTATTGCAGCAACAATGTTAGCACCATTGCCTGTAGTGATGCAGACTAGTTTGTGTTCATCCAGTCCCCAGTCTGCTAAAGCAGACTTCAGGTTTTCTCCAAGGGTGTCAGCAGTATGGTTATCTGGGACATATCTGGTCTCTAAACACTTGGGAGTGCAGGGTCCAGTCAGCAGTTATATAGTGAATGGTCAAGCTCATATACGGGGTCATCTTTGAACTTGACCACATATCCGTAGTAGCAGAGAAAATAGTATGTCTTTGATCTGCTTTATTATGTCTTCTTTGACGTTGTTGAAAAGTTGTGGAATTGCCGTTTGTGATATGTACATTCTCCCAGGTAATTGATATTGGCTGTCAAAAGTTTGAAGCATTTTTTTAAACGCCGGTTTTTTCGACTGTATTAAATGGCTGCATCTCTTTGGCAATGTAGCGAACTACACCGTCTGTCAGTGCGCACCATTTTGCACTGTCCTGTTTGTATTTTGTTTTGCGACTAAATGCCCCAGTGAGTGTGGTCTGTCTTCCCGCAGACCAAGTTACATGGAGGACTCAAACTTCCGAATCTAAGATATTATTTTTGGGCTGCACAGTTAAAACCTTTAACAACATGGATCCAGGATCTAACATGTACACGATGGCTTAAAATTTAAAAAACTTTGTGTGTGAGACCCGTGGAGACATTACCTTTCCTAGACACCCCCTTAAGGGAAATTCCAATGGGTGAATGGACTAGAGTCCCACTTAACATTTGGAGGAAAATAAAATCATCATTTGGACTACCTAGAGCAATCTCAGCACTTTCCAATATCGGGTTTATAAATGATTTTGACTTTGTACCCTCCCACAGGATTTAGACAATGGTCAGCAAAGGGAGTCACTAATCTATACCAACTCCATAAGGACGGTTAAAATCATTTGACCAGTTAAAAGAGGAATTCAAACTTCCTGCCACTGACTTTTTAGATATTTACAATTGAGGAACTTTCTGACAAAACATAAAGAATGGAATAAAGTCTTGGTCCCCTCTCCAATTGAAGAGTTTTTGATAACATTACAAACAGGGAATGGAGATAAGAGTTATATGCCATCTTTACCAAATGTGTTTAGGCATGACTATGAATAATACACTACAGATAAAAGGGAAATGGGAAACTGAAATGAATACAGACATACCACAGGATGTGTGGGAAGAAATATGTACTGAAGCACATCTAACTCTAGTTCATGGAGGGAATTTAAATGGAAGGTAATTACAAGATTTTTCCGGACTCCAGAATTAGTAGCTAAAATGGGCCCAACAACTTCAAATAAATGTTGGCGGAATTGTGGTGCGCAAATAGGTAACCATACCCATATCTTTTGGACATGCCCTAAACTAAGAACGTTCTGGGATGATGTGTTTGAGGCCCTTAATGAAGTGTTTCATCAACCATTCATAAAGGATCCAAAGGTTGCATTAGGAGTTATACCTGGAGGCATCGATGGAAGAGCGAGGAAATATCTTTTCCAAATACTGCTAACAGCAGCAATTAAATGTATCACAATTAAGTGGTTAAAACCTGACCCCCCAACATACAATCTATGGACTGAGAAGGTGCGGGAAATCTATCAGATGGATCAAATAACATATTCTTTGAGACTTCAAACAGATATATTTATTAGAAGATGGAACCCTGCCGTTACTACACTAATACAGCGAATTGATCCAAATCTCCCCACACCTTCTGGATCATAACAGTATCTACGCCCTCCCAACCAACAATGTTTGTAGCGGCATAGGTGTTGGCAAATGAGTACATACATTAACACACAAGTCCTCCGTCCAGCCCCTTCTGCGCGTTTTAATTTATTTCTTTATTTATATATATAGTTTTTCTCTCATTTATTTAATTTGATTTCTTAATATATTTATATTTACTTTAAATGTATTTACTCTTCTTCTCTTCATTTCCTTTAATCGTTCTCTACTTGTATAAAGTATGCTGATACAGTTGTTGAAAAGATGGAAAAACAGTATGCAAAAGTGTGTGTGAATATGTTTGTGTAAGCTGCTGGAACTGAAATAAAAACTAAGTTATAAAAAACAAACAAAAAAAACATGAACTACTGTTCTCATTGGTCCAAGCTCAATATTCAATGGTTTTCCCGCCAAAACACACACCAGCACACTGCAATTTTGAATTTACGCGTAACAATCTTTTATTCACACGTTTCATTTCCAGGGCCTAAATATGCGTGTGTGTGTGTCTGTGTGTGTGTGTCTGTGTATGTATGTGTGTGTGTGTGTCTGTGTGTGTGTGTCTGTGTATGTATGTATGTGTGTGTCTGCGTTTGAGGTATATTAAAGGACCCTGTCATGGAAACACAGCAAAGCTGGCAGAAAGCAATTGTACATTCTGTCTCATGTGCCAATCAGACAGTTAGTGCTGACACTCTGTCCTCTGTGCTCCGACAGAACTAAAAGTGACAATTATTTGCTGCCCGCCCCCCCCCCCCCCCCCCCCCCCTTCTTCATCGCTCTGTGTGTGCTGACATCCCAGCGGACCTTCTCCTCCTGTCAAGAAATAACAGCTTTGGAGAATGGGATTCTCATACCTCTGTGTATTGTCTGGATTCATTATTCACCTAAAGCCCTGTTTGTAAAGATGATTTATGATAGTATTTGCTGGCACCATTGCAAAATGTAACAATAGATCAAGACCAAGCTTATGGACCTTCAACTGAATATGAAACAGCTCCAGCTCTACATCAAATACACACACTTTAATGTTATGTTGCAAAAGCTTTTTCTTTATTTGCAATGTGTGAAGATCTTTAAGTCACTAAAGGATTTCCGTATAATATAGGCCCCCAGCTCTTGGCCGCAGCACTTGGATGTTGTTTCTACACATCAAACCGGCACAGTTCTACAGACTTCAGAGACATGGCTCGTTTCTGCTCGTTTTCATAATTGACTAGAAACAGATATTTTAATTATTCATTCATGGTTTTAATCTGCTAACATCAGCTTTGTTATCAGGCAGTCCTTAGCACTCTAACAAAAGCATATGGTGGCTACTAAACGTAAAATATATAAAGATAACCTTTAGTATTTTATAAACAAGATCTAGTTTTGGTCATAAGCATTATGATGTTTCACTCTGCATCAGTAGGATTTAAATCTTTCTCTAGACAACTGACTCTGTTAAGAAGTTAACATAAGCAATGAGTAAACAAGATGTTGTTATTAACCCATGCACTCCCCAAAAAACAAAAAGATTATTTAATTTTTAATAAACAAAATCTTATGTTGGGAGCCAAAGTTATATATACAGTACATACTGTATATTGTTTGGCAAAATTACAAGAAATGTAAAGCTTACCAAAACCCAGCCCATACTTCCAGAGTTGTGTTCATATTTATTTCTTTTGTCTTTTTATCTGCAACAACAATGTTTCTTTTTTGGAATTCAGAACATATCTAAAGTGCAATTCAGGGTATGCCTCCATGTGGATAACGCTGAGCTGGAAGCTAACGGTTCTCACTGCATGAATTGTGCAAACACCGGCAACAGTGCTGACAGAGAGAACAGTTCTGACCTTAAGAGGAACAGGTGTGTTGACGCAAAGCTATGGCGACAACAACGTGGTTGTAGCAGAGTTAGCAATAAGCTAACTAGTGGGGACACTGCATGTCAAGCACTCTAAACACTCATTTTGACCATGTAGGGTTGTATAAAATCACTCACAGGTTCTGTGCCCACAGGAAGTGAAGATTGCTGCTATTAGCTAGCCATTGTGGTAACAAATCATTACAGAATGCTCCACTATGCCTACAAAAATGAAGGGTGACACCAGTATAGTGATACATTACTTTAATCCTGAAAAAAATACCTGCCTAAATGTATGACTTTACTTTGTATACAGTAGTGCACCTGCGATCAGGGCTGGCCGTCTGACTTCCGTTACGAAGCCAAAATGGTGATCGTTGAGTGTCCAGTGTTCCACACTTATCTTTCTGACTGCTATGAGGGCACCCTTCAGTTCTCATGGTGATCTGCAGTTTGATAAGTACTCAAACTGAGACCAGGGGAGAGATGTGCACTCATGGACCGGGGCCATGTAAATTAGGAGACAAGGTCAAACAGCCTGGCATTGTTATGGACCCACAGGTCACAGCAGCAGTCTTTTTCCAAACATGGCTATGGTACAGGTAAATCAAAAGCAAACATATTCCAACCCCCCCCCCCATAGGGTTGGATTATTGGGTCATCTAGCCAGACTCTAAGAATGATTTTTTACTAAGCTTTGTAGCCACAGGTCAACAAGAGTGAGGTCATCCTCAGATAAAATACTTGTATCAGTATTAGATTATGGTGATGTAATCTATAGACATGCAGCTACATCTACACTGAAACAATTAGACTCCGTTGATCATTCCACCCTTAGATTGTCACCGCTGATAGTTATAATACACATCACTGTGTTCCCTATAGTAAGGTTGGCTGGTCCTCTCTTTCTTTGAGGCGCAGTGACCACTGGTACTTGTTAGTTTTTAAAGCCATCAGTGGTAAACTTCCTCCATATATCTCCTCACGATTACATTGGAATCTTGGTTCCTATCAAACCAGATCTAACAATTGGCTCACTCTTAGGGTTCCTTGCGCACATTCGGCTCTTGGAAAAACTGCCTTTTTCTTTGATGCCCCTAGCATATGGAACGCTCTGCAACAAACTCTAAGGTTGGAGGTACTCCCATCTGCTACTGTTTTTAAACATTTGGTGTTTAATCTCTGTTCTTCAAATTGCAACTGTTTTTATTTTTGTTATTTTTTGTTATTTTTTCTCCTCATGTTTATCCGTCATTGCTGTTGTTGTGTGCATGACCCTTGATGTAAACTCGTCATCATTGAAAATGAGGAAAACCTCAATGCCCTAGGAGTATAAAAGTAGAAGAAGAAGAAGGAGAAGAAGACTTTGACTTTTGCAAAAACACTTTATTACAGGTTTAACAAATGTACATTTACATCAAATAAAGTGCTTTATTGTGCAATAAAAATCTATTTACCTAGAATAAATAAATAAAAAAGCTAAGCCTTAAAAACGTGTGTAAAATGCAAGTCCTCGTTAACCACACACACTCAAAAATTGAAGTACAGAAGAGGTACATTTCTGTAATGATAGGTACATAACAGCCACAGAGGTACACTATTTAGCTTTGCAGGGCCAGAAATGTACTTTGTACAAGCTGAAAGTACACAAAGGTACTGAATGACAATGAAGTACAATGTTGTACCGTTTTTGCCCCAGAAAAAGCCAGCTTTCCCCCCTCCCCCTCCCCTTCCCACTCCATCCACATCCGCGCGCCAATAGGAGCTAACGTTAACGTTACATGAAAATGACAGTTAGATCATTCAGCAATCAGCAAGAGTACAAGCAAGGTGGGATGGCGCTCAGAAATTTGGACACGGAACAACTGTTAGAAAAATTGAAGTCAGAAGGAATTAATATTACACAGGAGGAGGCACAAAAATTTAGAGGTAAGTGTATACAATCTTTTTATGTACGTGTATGAAGTGTAAACGACTTTTTATATGAGCTTTCCCAAGCGAATGGATTAGCATCAGCGCGCTAATCTCATAAAGTGCTAACGTTCATGTGTGAATAACCAGTGATTTAGGTACATCAGAGGTCGCGTTAACCGACAAATGTCCGTCATTGACGGATATTTTTTAGCTATGACGGAAAAATCTGAAGGCCGTCCGTCATTTTGACAGATTTTTACAATGATCATTACCAATAATAAACACAACAATAAAAATCACAATTGAAATACCAGGCAAGTTGTGACAGTTTTCTTACTCTGCATAAGCTTCATTGCCGACACCAACTTTCAATCTGAGCCGACGTTACGGCTGTTCTGGTGTTCAGTGGGTCGATACATTGTAGCCAGCTGCGCAAGTTCAGCTCCATCGCACTCAAAGCCATGCTCCGATTTAAAACCATTAGCGGTCTGTGCCATTAGCACAGTCTGAGATGTAGCCTATGGCTGCAGTAGTGTAGGCTATCTACCTGTTTCAGTGGGCTGTTTCCCCTTCTCAATCATCTGCAGAAAGCATGTGGGCGTAATTTTGCTATTTAAAAGTGATGCATTGAGTCGTTTGTGTCACTTCGCTGTCTCCTGTACCGCATGCAGAGGGATTTTCTCCCGATGAAGAGAGTGCTGGCAGGGTCGGGAAATCCCTCGTTCAGGGGCTCCTGTCGGCTGCTCATCACTTCGCTAGGGGAAATGTTTCCCGATTTTAGAGCGTTGGCTGAGGTGGCGCTGGTTATCCCAGTGTCTAGTGTTGCAGCTGAGCGGGGGTTCAGCCTTCAAAATAAAATAAAAACCGCCACGAGAAGTCGTCTGTCGGAGGCAAAGGCGCAGCATTTAATGTCAATCGCCTCGGCAGCAGAATCCATTGACACTTTTGATTACACGCAGGCAAGCGCACTGTTCAAATCCATGCGGCCAAGAAGGAAAGTTTGAGCTGCTTGAGCTGTTTGTATTTTCACTATAATTGACTTCGTTCGGCTAAAATAGCCCATCGTTCTAAGGCACAGCCGCTATGTTTTCACAGCTGAAAAAGTTCGGATCGTCAGAAAAGAAATGCATAATAAATAATTATTATTAAAACACGCTTGTTCTGTGAATTATTTTTTTTATGACAATAAGTCAATAAAAAACAATTGAGGCTATTAAATATAAGCATTATGGCTTAGGCCTAATATAACCATTTAAAAGTTAAAATACAATGACAGATAATAATGGACAATGACGGATTTTTTACGACCCTGCCCGTCAAAATGACGGACAATGAAAAAGTCTAGCGCAACCTCTGGGTTACATATACTGTAACTTAAACATTAAACACCTAGCTAGTTAGAACTGGAATCGAAGAATGATTGTGCAGGACCGTTAACGTTAGGGCTGGTGAAATTTGTCTGGTAAGATAGCACACGCTAATTTTCTGGTTCAATGTTGAGCATAGCTTACAATAATGTCAGTAGGAATTTCTGTGATTTATAGCAATTGGCTAACGTTAACATTAGGTTAGTGCTTTTATAGTGAACTTCAGCTTACTTTAAAGTTATTAACTACAGTTAATGTGATACCTGTTTGGCCAACAATAGTATGTTTGAGTGTAGTTGGTTATTAATAGTTGTGCAGTGTGCTAGTATTTAAACACCAAAGTTATCTGGAGCTTATGACATTGAAGTTACTGTTAGCCTTGTCTAGCTAAAACGTGTTCGCCATTTTGAGGCAGTTACTGTTGGCCTAGTCATTTAGCCTAACTGTTAATGGAAGGAACAGTAATGTAAATTCGAAAACTACACATTAAACATTGATGCTAATTCATTACAATAAGCTATCGGGGACGACGACTAATATTACTTTAGCCTATTTAGATTGGCATATGGTAATAGACTGATACATCATGCGGTGTGATTTTGAAAGATGCGGTGTCCATTTTGAAAGATGAATAGGCTTGTTACGTTATCATTCTTGAATTGGTAATTTACTGTGAGTGAACGGTACTATTAATGTGATTCCTATTTCGCCTTCAACAGTTTCTTATGTTGTGCGGTTATTTATAGTCATACAGTTACTTTAATTGTTAAATTATCTGTATCCTATTACATTAGGGTACTGCAGGCTACGTTTTTCAAATTGCCCCACGTGTCATTTTGAAGCAAGTCAGAGTATCTTACAGTCGGTAGAAATATAAGTACCTGTAATATGAAGTCGTATCTGTTTATTTGACTTGGATACAGTATTATGCATATTTAATGGTATATTAACATAGTTGGTGTTGATATATGAACACTTTACTGATACCGGTTATCCTTTTTTTTTTTTTTTTTTAAGACAATGATGTGGACGGAGAGACGTTGGGACGAGGCCTTACGGAAGCAATGATGTCTTACCTATTTGAAAGATCGTTTAAAAAGCAACTGCAATTACGAGACTTTGTGGAGCAGAACAAAGAAATAACAATAGAGTTGGAAGTGCTGACATCGGATGAAAGAAGGTAGGTGTTTTGTATTACTATACTATTAGAATGTGTATAACAATGTTTAAGAGGGGAGTTAGTTATCATTATTTTTTTCTTTTGGTTTGATGAATATTTAACAGGGCAGTGTAGTCTGATTTAATTTGAATGAGGCCTCATGCAATGATATTCTACTTTTGCAGTGTGGGGCCAGCACGTAAAACACTTCCAGCCATTATTTCTATTCCACGTTTCCATATGACGTGCAGCACAAATTGGATGCAAAGACCATGCACAAGATTCCAAAATACCGAACATAATCGTACGAACTTTGTATGAGATGATGGCACAGTACACAATGTAAGTACGGGTATCAGATTTCAGATTAGAGAGCTTTGACTCAATCCGACTCATAGAAAAACTGTGCTGACGTACAATTCATCCAGTAGTTCATATGAGCTGTGGACTGACAGATGATTTCATATCGCATGTCTTACCATGTGTACAATGTGTCACTACTGAAACAGGTTTCCAAGTAACCAGGAGTATATTCAGGTTGCCAAAGCATTCATCTTGAATACCCCTCTCTGAAGGACATCGATGGCAATGGTTATGTAAGTTATACATGGATGGAATTGGTAACAGTATAGATATTTATCAAGAACTGCATATAAATTCATTATTTTGTATAATCGTATGTGATGTGCATTGTGCGTTTCTGAATGTTGAATTTGAATGTGTTGTTTTTTGCTTTTGTTTTTTTGGTCTCCAGCATACTTGGCATATGTCATTGAAAGAAAATTCAAGACTGAACGTGCTCCTCTAGTTCATGATGTAGAAGTTCGAAAGATACAAAGAGAGGTTTAGGCCAAAGTCCAGAAAGCCCAAAAGGCCCGTGGATGTTTTCCCCCGTTTTACTAGCCCAATAAACAGGTAAAAAGTGCATCGAAAAGAAAGCCACATTATTTTCACTTTTGGGGTTTTTTAAACCCTATGTCAATTAACTTTTTTAGGTTTAAGGGTCATTTTTGTTATTTTTAACCCTTTTTTAAAGGAGTTTGCTTTTGTTTTGGGGAGCCGCTACCTCTATTAAACCCCCAAAGTAAAGGTTTTAACGGGAACAAAAACAAAAAGATGCAACCTGACATGGGATGTTAAAAGGGACCCCCATGCCAGGACTTTCTCAGGGGAGACGTCAAAAATTTTCGTGGGGGGAAATTTCTGGGGGCTGTTAAAAAAAATTTTTCCCAAATTTCTTTAAAACACCCGGGGTTGGGGTTATGTTAAAATTTTTGGAAACCTGTTTAGCAGAGGTTGAAATTTCCCAAAATTTCCGTTGACAAAAACTTATTTACATGTTTGGTCGGGAAACCCGGTTTCTTGAAAGGGTTCTGTTTTTTTTTTGTTGATTTTTTTTTAAACGAAGATGTAAAACCTTTGGTTCTTTGAAATTAATTAAAAGCCCCTCCATCTCAAATCTCGGGCCCAAAAAACTACCATGAGGGTATTTTCTTTATGTCTAAATTTCCCAACAATTTAAAAAAAAAGCCAAAAGGGTTTACACACATCTAACTGCTGTATGTTTGATAATTGTATCATTACAAATAAAAAAAAACAGTTTAAATAGATTATGATAGAATCTTTACCCCCCTTTTCCCAAAATTTAATAGAAGAAACCCTTAAAGCCGATGGGGGTTTTGAATTTGTTGTTCCTGTATTTTCCAGAGCTTTAATGTTTTTCCTGATCTCAGTTCTATGTCCCTGTTTTCTTGACTCAGAAAAAAGAAATTTTAAGCATTTTTAAAATGTATTTTTTTCCCCCCTCTCCTCTTTTTTAAATCAGTTGTTTTGATGAGGGGGGACTGCTTTCACCCTGCCCATTTCCCGGGTTAGACAGGGAAATCATAGAAAAATTTAAAATTTCCCCCTGTTCCAAAAACTTACTAAATTGGGTAAAGGGGACACATCCCCTCTTAAACAAGTCTACCTGGGATGAAAAACGGGGATGCCCTGACTGTGGACCTTGCGGGGTACTGTTTATATGCGAGGGCCAAAAACATGGTTTTGACCCTTTTTGGGTTTACTTTTTGATTGCCAATTTGTAAAATTTAACTTAAATTTGTACAGCAAACTTGTCTTGTCAACCAAAGTTTTGAGAGCAGTTTGTTCTTTTTAAAGACTACACATGTTGTGTTAATACCAACTTGTGTTGATGTTCCAAATCAGATGTAAATGTACTACAGTTTAATTTGTATATGTTTTTTCAAGCTATTGACACCAGGGTGGACTTCTCCTCTTGCCATCGATCTTTAAAGAGAAAATCGAGAACTTGATCATTCTTGGACAGGTAACATGATATAACTGTTGCTTGAGACACAAGATGTGATGGCTTTGGTTTGCCACTACTGACCATATTCCATGTATAATTATGTTTTTCTTTCTTTACTGCCTCTTTGCCTTTAGAATGAGCCGGCCACCCCGCACCCAACTATTAGGCTGAGGGACCATGATGGAAGACTGCTATTGTTGACAGAGCTGAAACCATCATCGAAGTTTGACGGGGTTAGGATGTGCTCCTGTATTGGTGTTGAAGAGGCTTTCCGAGCAGTGTTCTGCATGTACTTCGTTTTCAATATGGAGTACCCTGCTCAATTGAAAAACACATTCATATTTTTTCAGAGGTGCATTGCACAGATAGTGGTGGCTGGAGACAAAATGCAAAACCAGTGCTCGCCTTTAACCTCCATACTGAAATGGGGCCCCCATTATACAGTGTACGAAGTGCCGCCGCCCGAACTTTCACTCTTATTTAAACTTATTCAGCTTTTTGGATTGTTCCCTTTCCCCCGAAAACCCCAATTTTTGCATCAACCCGTGGGTTGAAAGGGGGGTCAGTATCATTTTCAAAAAAACAAATCCTTTTCAGACGGCCCTTTTTCCAGAAAAAACCCCAGACAGACTTTTTTCCTTCGGCGAACAAAAGACATTATTGGGAAAAACCCCCGTTTTGAAAGGGCCTTTCCCCCAGAAAACCGAACCAAAAATTTCACCCCCCAAGTTGGCCAAAATGCCCTTTAGGGGACTGGAAAAAACAACTTGTTTGGTTTCATTTGAAATGTAAGAGGAAAAAAAAAGGACTTCCCCCCTCAGTCCCGCCAAAAAAATTTTCGATGATCTCCCCCTTTTTGCTCTTCTTTTTTTAAAGAGGCACGACACATTCATTTTTTTTTTCCTCTTTAAAAAAAAAAAGGGTTTTTTGTGTCTGGGAAAGCGGAGAACTTAACCCAAAATTTTGTTCCTCTACCGCAGTTTTTGACAAAAAATTGGAAAGTAATTCGGTCTTCACACAGAAAAAAAGACACCCCTGTTAAAAACTAAAATGGACTTAATTGAAAAGGGTTTAGTTTTTTCCTTTGAAATGCCCCAAAGGGAAAAAAAAATGGACTTTTTTTGATGTTTCCAAACACTCAAGGGGGATTACAAAAATACCCCCTTTCCCCCGGGGAAGTGTGGGAGCAGATTAAATTTCGGGTGGGGGGGGCCCCAAAAAAAAGACAGTTTTTTTTAAGGGTTTTTTAGGATACCCCAGATGGGGAATACTTTTTAAACAACCCTTCATTTTAAAAAAAAATCCCAAAGGGTTGGGGTCCTTTTTTTTATGGGAAAACGGGAAATTTGAGATAGTTAATCCATTGGGTGCTAAATGGAAATAAATACCCAAAAAATGTGCCCTTTTTTATTACCCTGTAGGGAAATTGGGGAAAAAAACCACGATTTAAAAATCCCGTCACATTCTTTTAAACCATGGGTGGTTCGTTTTAAAAACATTTGAAAGAATATGGGGTTTGGGTGTAATACTGAAAACCCCTACTCGAAAAAAACCCCCGAAAACTGTCATGTGATGGTTTTTTCCCGTTTTTTTTTGGGCGGAATTACAACTTTCACCAAAGCTTTTTTCCCTGGCCAAAATTTTCTTGTATAATCTATCCCGCTCACATGTTGGAGGGTTTTTCAACTTTGTTTAGTTCAGGCAGGGGGATGTCGGGTTTTTTATGGATCCTATACTGAAAAAGAAAAAAAAATTTTGTTGAGGAGGGGGTTTTGTTCTTTAGAAAAAAAAGATGTGCATGCTTCCTGTTGAAAGTGTCTTTGGGGACAAAGAGAGGATGTTTTGTATGGTGTTTTTAAAACTAATGTTCATTTAATTGTTGGGAAATTTTGATGCACCAAAAATTTCCCCCCCCATGTAGGCCCCGATTTTTTTGGAGGGGGGGGGATACCTCTTGTCATGAAAAAATTTGGTTTATTTCTGGAAATCATAAAAAAAAGCCCCATTTTTATTCCGAGGGGGAAAAAGATAATTTTCCCCCTTTAAAAAATTGTGGGTTTTGGGTAGAAATTGACAAAGCCAAAAAAGGCCAGTGCCCCTAAACCCAAAAATTTTTTTGCGGGGGGAAAACTGTTGTTGGTCTTTCCCGCCAAAAATGGTGTTTGTTCCGACTGTTACCCCCTTTTAATGGGGTACCAAAATCCCCGGCCCTGGTACTCCTTATTGGATGTTTACCTGCTTAGTGGGGAATTGTTGAACCCCCATTTTTTGCTTTGCAAATCAGAAAAAAGGGTGACCTTGCACAGAAAGGGAAATTTCTAGTTGGGAAAAGTTTTTTAAACCCAGGGTGACCCAATGTATTTGGGGAAATGTTTTAACCCCCCGTGTCACTTTTTATTTCATTATCCCCCTTTTTTAAAAATTTTTATGTTTTTGTTTCCCCCTTTTTTTGCCCCTTGTGGTGGGATTAGGGAAAGAAAAGTAAACACCCTTTTCTTTAAAACATTGGGAAAAAATGCTTAAAAAATTTTGTCAATAAACTCATTTTACCTGGGAATCGCCATCAGTTTTTAAAAAAAGTGCTGGGGGGAATTTTTTCCCCTGATTTTATGGGTTTTTTTGAATATGAAAAATTTCCCACAGCAAAAAAAAACACCAAACACCAAAATTTTTTTTTTATTCCAGGGCAAACTAAAAAACAAATTTAAAAAAAACCCCAAACAACCCCCCTTTTAAGATGCCAATTTGTTGTTCCGGGATAAAATGTTTTAAACGTTTTGCCACAGCTTCACGTTAATAATGTGAAGTATGCCCCTGAATTTAAAATTTTCTTGTGGTTTATGACATGCAGAAGAACCCTCCCAAATTAAATTTTTGGGAAATTTAAAAAAAATCATAAATGGGGGGTTTTTAGGGGTTTTTGGGGTGTTTTGCGGGGGGGGAAAAAAAAAAGTTATGCCCTCTGGGCTTTTGACAGTCAATTTTTCATGCGTTCAAAGGCCAGACTTGAAAGAACAGTTGGGGCATTGTTGCTCCCGGAGATGAAAGGGAAGGGCCATAAAACCTTTTAAAATGTCAAAAAAATTTTATGTCCCCTGTCTTTTGCAATTATTTACCCGTTCCCCATTTTCTGGGAGGAAAAAGTCATTTTTTGAGAGATTTTCCCCATTGGGGGGGAAAAAAAAAGGTTTTTTTTCTTCCCAAAGGTTTATGTTTTATGAATTTTTAATTGTGTTAGAATTTTTTTGTGTGTTTTAATTTCCCCTCTATAAAACTTTTTTATTGCCCTTTTTCTTTTAATTTTTTGGGTTTTGTGTTCCAGCCCCATTGTAAATCCAGTTGTTTAAATCTATGATGTGAATATAAATTTTCTACATTTTTTAGGGTAAAACAGTTAAAAATTTTTGTTTTTGGGTTTTACCTTTTTTATGAATTTCTTGTATATCCGTTGTTTAAATTTTTTTTGTTTTTGGGTAGTGAACATAAATGTGCGACATTTTATAGAATAAAATTTTTGGGAAAATCCCACTTGCAAATGTTGTGCCAGTTCACAGCTTTTCCCGAAAAATAGTTCAAATTTTTGTTTTATACATGCTCAAAGTGAAAAAGTTCCCCGTTCAAAATTCACAAATTTTTTTTTGAATAGTTTTTAAAGTTTTTGTTTTATTTCAATTTTTTCGTGGGAAGGAAAAATTCCCAAAAAAATACTTTTTTTCCCCACTCGGCTAGGAAAAAACCTAATACCCTTCTTTGAAAAAAATTCATTGTAGGAAAATTTGCTCCCTAACACTGCTTTTTGTGGGTTTCTTAACAGGTGCTGAAAAATTGTTGCAAAACGACAAGATAGACCGATACCCTTTTTTCAATTTAAATTTATAGGGATTCATTTTAAATAAGGAAATTAAAAATAATATGAAAATATGAAATTTTTATTTAAAAAAGATTTTTATATATTTTATATAAAAATAGGGTGTTTTATGAAATGAGCAAAAACCCTTTAATTTCATTCCACTGGATGGAGGGTTTTTAAATTTAATTTTTGCCGTTTTTAAAATTTGGGAAAAAAAAGGGGCGTTGTCGATGTCCCCAACTTGTTTTTGCGGGCCCCAGGTGGACCATCTTTTCACGGAAGGAAAAAGATTTTTGCCCGTCGGGGGGGTTTTGGGTTTTCAAAAAGTTTTAAAAATTTTTTTTAAATGTTCGGGAGGGGGAAAACGGAGTCCCTCTCCGTGCCATCACTTTCCCCAGCCCTTTGTTTTTTGGTTTTTTTTTTTAAATCGCAGCGCTTTCTCTCACTCTCGTCATTGGTCTCTGTATCTCTCTCTCTCTCTCTCTCTCTCTCTCTCTCTCTCTCTCTCTCTCTCTCTCTCTCTCTCTCTCTCTCTCTCTCTCTCTCTCTCTCTCTCTCTCTCTCTCTCTCTCTCTCTCTCTCTCTCTCTCTCTCTCTCTCTCGAGACTCCAGCCCTCCGCGCTCTCGGCGTTGCTATGCCTAAGCCGCTCTGCTGCAATTCATCATGGGTAACGTCGTGCGGAAGCCAGTACGTTTCACTATTCAACTCAACTATTCTCAGCCGGACACTACGTTGCCCGCAATGCATTGCGCATACAGTGCCAAAACTATTTCTGCGTTGATACATGATTTAAGCGGCACCTACAGGAGGGAGGAACTTTCTCTCTCGTTGCGTTTCAAAAGAGAAAACAGATGTCACTCAGTTTTCAATGGAAAACAAATGCCAACGTTCATTTACAGTGATGTCTGCCGTTCATGACACATAATGTGAACTAATTCACGTTCAAGTTCTTTATTGAAAAATGTGTTGCGTTCAGTTCAACGTTCACGAAAAAATGAGCGTGTTCAATGAACGCGTTCTTTTGAACTCGTTCACGCACAACACTGCCTACTTGTGCATATTTTCCTTACCACCTTAAATTATTACTGGCGTGTACCCTTAAAGAACAGATTAGTACCCTTAAAGAACAGATTAGTACCTTTTAAGGGTATTATGTGGTAATGATTTGTACAGGTACGTTTCAGTCATTGTAGGTACACATGTGTACCTTGATAGGTACAGATGACTAGGGTACAGAAAAGTACCCGTAAGCATGGGTACATTACTGTTCTTCAAAAGGGTACTGCCCCAGCGACAAGCATTTGTACCGACTTAGGTACACAGTGGTACTTCCATTTCTTAGTGTGCAGAACATACAATGTCTTTATAACACCAACGTTGTTTGAAAGCTTCCAAGTCCCTGATGTGTTTATAAAAACGATGCTCTAGCCAGAGTCTGGCTCTGATGTTGCACAGCCAGATTGCTTTTGCTTCTTGTCCCTTCCTGTTTTCCACTCTGTTCTTCCTACTTAGGTAGATAGCCATTTTAGCCTCACCAGAGAGGTAGTTTAGGAGCTGCCACTTTTCTTTGCTTGTCTTTCTGTATGGAGCCCCCATGATAAACACACTCTCGGTAAAAGCTATACTAAAAAGACTAAAAACCAATGTTAAAAGAGAAACCCGTGAGTCTCTGGCACTCTGTAAAAACATGGAAAACAGTCTCTCTAAAACCACAAAATGGACAGTTGTTACTGACAGCAGGATTAATGATGGAAATAAAAGAATTGGAGGCGATAGCGCCGTGTAAAATTCTCCACTGGAGGTCGGCAGTACGTTTCTTTAAGGGGGGTTTGTACAGAATCCTCCACTGTGGGCCTGGTCCGTTTCCGGCACCCAGTCTGGTGCTCCACACAGTGGAGGCCCTGTCCTTTAGTCCATTTTTGTTTATGCTTTTGACAATGTTCATGTATATTGTCTTTTTGTCCGCTTTGTGCATGGTCATTTTCTCTGGGTTTGCAACCTTGAGCAGGGGGCCCGTCAGCTCTCCGAGCCCTGGGCTCAGGTATATCTCCGGGAAAGGGTCTGTTGAATCTTTGGCTCTACCCTGTCCGTAGCTCCTTAAAAGTCTCTGGCATCGCTCAGCTCCGGCCCCACTGCATACACCACCTGCTGAAGGCTCAGGGTCTCAGATCTGCAGAGCGCCACCGCCAGTCCTGGTGTCTCGCTGCTGCTAACGTCCAGCCTGGCTCCATGAAACAGAGGCTCTTTTAACAACCAGTGCAGAGAGTCAGTCTTTGGACACCTTTTATGGTTAAAAAGGGCCCAAGACTTAAAAACACCTTGATAAAAGGGAGGTAACCCACTTAACTTTAAAATGGTTAAATCAGTTAAAAACAGAGCAGCATCCAGTCCCAGGTTACTCACGTGTCTTAGAATGCAGCTGCTCACATCTCTCCACACCAAATCAGCCGGGCCGTTAAGATACCTTTGCAGAAACTGCATTCTAAAAGTGGCTGTTTGGCTGGCCAGGTGGACAAGGCCCTGTCCCCCCTCCTCTCTAGATAAAAACAGCAGCCCCTGTGGCACCCAGTGTAGCCCATCCCAAAAGAAATCTACCAATCTCTTTTGTATTTGGGCCAGTAGGCCTGAGGGAGGGTCTACACAGGTAAGACGGTGCCACAGTTGGGATGCCACAAGGTTGTTTAAACCAAAACTCTACCTTTAAAAGACATCTGCGGTAGCAGCCACTTCCATTTGGACAGTTTTTCCTCAATCTTCTCTGTGACGTTCTCCCAGTTCTTCTGGACTATATTTGTGTTCCCTACGAACACACCCAGGTACTTTATGCCATCTCTTTTCCATGTCATTCCCTGGGGGAGAACTGGGAGACCGCCACGCCACTCACCGACAGCGAGGGCCTCGCTCTTCTTCCAATTGACCCTCGCTGCCGATGCTGAACTAAAATCTGTCACAATATTGTTTAAAATGTCTGCATCCCTCTGGTCACTAATAAAAACAACGATGTCGTCCGCATACGCAGATAAAACCGTGCTTCCATTAAAACCAGGTAAAAACAGCCCTTGCAATTTGGAGCGTATTTTGCAGAGGAGGGGTTCTAGGGAGAGTGCATAGAGCATCCCAGACAGAGCACAGCCCTGCCGGACCCCTCTACACACTCTAAAAGGAGCACACAGCCCACCGTTGAACTTCAGCACACTCTCAATCTTATTGTACAACACTTTGATCTTAGCTATGAAACCAGCGCTGAACCCAAACTTCTCCATTACTTTCCAGAGGAAGCTGTGCTCAACGCGGTCAAAAGCCTTTTCCTGATCTAGAGAAATCAGACCAGTATCAATGCCCAATGAGCTGGAGACCTCCAAAACATCTCGAATCAGGTGAACATTGCCCACCATGGACCTGCCGGGCACACAGTAGGTCTGGTCCTGATGGATGACCTGCTCAATAGCTCTCCCCAGCCTGGTGGCCAAAGCCTTGGACAGAAGCTTGTAATCCACACACAGCAAAGACACAGGGCGCCAGTTTTTGATGTCCTGCAAGTTCCCTTTTTTTGGCAGCAGCGTGATCACCGCTCTGCTGCAGGACATTGGCATAGAGCCAGAGGCCAGACTCTCATTAAAAACGTCTTACAGGTCATGAGACAAGATGTCCCAATACACTTTAAAAAACTCAACCGAGAGGCCGTCGATACCAGGAGCCCGCCGTCCCTGCATGCCTTGCAGTGCGGCCTGCAACTCCTGCGTTGTCAACGGCCCTACGAGCTGTGAGTTGGCCTCCTCAGAGACCTGAGGTAGTTCCGCACAAAACTCCTCTGAGAGCGTTTCGTCCTCATTATACTCGCTTGTGTAGAGGGTGGAATAAAAGCTCACAGCTCACCTCCTGATCTGGCTTGGCTCTGTTAATTCCGGCCATGTGTCTGACAGCAGTGAGTGGATTACCCGCCTCTGTCCATTCTTTTTCTCCAGGCCGAAGAAGAAACTAGTGGGAGCATCCATCTCATTTATGCTTAGAAACCGGGACCTGACCAGTGCACCCTGAACTTTAACGCCCAGCAGGCTGGCTAGAGCCATCTTTTTCTCTTTGAGGATGTCAATATATCCTCGATCTCCTGTGGACTCGCTTATTGTTTCTAGTTCCACTATATCACTCTCCAGGTCTTTCATAGATCTGATGTTGTCCTGTGTGACATTGAGGGTGTGCTGTTGACAGAGCATTCTTATCTCAGTCTTACCATGGTCCCACCACTGCCTAAGACTGCTAAACTCTCCCTTCCTCTGTCTAAAAACCCTCAAGAAATAAATAAGGGCCTCTTTAAAATGTTTATCAAATGTTAAAACCGAATTGAAATGCCAATAAGCACTTCTCGGTAAAACATTTCTAATAAAAACATTACATAGAAGCAAAGAGTGATCTGTAAAACCAGCAGGGAGTATACTGCACATTTTAAAAGTATTAAAATGATGCTTAAAGCAATAAATGCGATCTAGTCTGGCTGATGAAATCCTATTCTCTCGGATATGGGACCAGGTGTACTGCCTATCGTCTGTGTGCATCCTTCTCCATACATCCACCAGGCCGTGGGAGTGGACCAGCGGCCTCAGAGCATGCTGGGATGCTGGATGCGGCTCTGCATGGTTGCGATCTAAAGATGCATTTTCCGTACAATTAAAATCCCCACCCAAGAATAAAAAATCCTCCTTGGCACAGCCGTTTAAAACATCATTCACTTTTTGTAAAAACAGCTTCCTCTCCACCGTTTGTTGGAGCATACACATTCATAAAAACAGCCGTAAAAAGGTCAAACCCATACCTGCAAACTCAGAAGGGCTGTGTACTGCCCGCGCAGTGCATGTGCCGATGCAAGGCTAGACAGTCAGATAACGGTTAGCTAGAAGCCCTCCAAAAAACCACAAGGCTTGACTTTTCTTGTCCTTTAATGAAGTCTTCTTTTTTCCAACATCACCGTAAAACTGCAGATTACAGAAATAAACACACTTTACTTACTTAAAACACAGTGTGAGTTGGCATAGAATGAGTACATTTCAATTAGCCTCCACAAATGAACAAACTGAGAAGAGTTAGCATGTTAACACAAAATAGCATCTCAGCATGAGCTAACGTTAGCGGAGTAGGCTATACTCATAAAAACACAACAAGTAGGTCTTGATATAAAATACACATTTGACCACTTATAATACTTACAGACAAATATTCTCCAAGGCAAAAGCGTTTGTAACCTTTGACAATATGATTTTAACAGTCTGCTTATCTGTCTGTGCGTGCCTCAGCTCTCCTGAGCATGTAATGAGGAGAACAACCGCGCTGGTTACATAGCTGCTGCTAACGCACTGAGCGCTCACTACGATGCGGTTTCTCGAGACCAAAGAAAAGACCACTCACTCTGACGCAGTTTCTTACAACCAAGAACATACACTTTTTAAATCTACGTATGAACTGATGAATTTTAACTTAACTTATTACTTTTAACTTTTTCATCTGCAAAGGCAGAACAGGCTGAAAAAGGTGACAAACTAAACCGTTGTAGGGGGGTCTGGGGCATCCCCCCCCCCCCAGCCTTTATACACGTTGCCTAGCAACGCCGCACATGCGCATTATATCCTGCTCCGCTCCGAGTAGGCTATTCATGGGAAACGCATGAACAGCACGTTAAGATCTCGGCCAAGTCGTAATTAAAAGCAGTTCTTCATTATTTAAGTTAAGCGGCGGTAACGCCAGTGTTAAACACGGTGTTAAACAAGGTGTTAAACAAGGTGTTAAACAAGGTGTTAAACAAGGTGTTAAACATGGTGTTAAACACGGTGTTAAACACGCACATGCCGGTTGGTGTGCGTACGGTACTGAGTGTTTATCGGTCCACGGCCGTAATGAACGTGTCGCATTGGTCCATATGTAATGCGCACGTTCTGTTGTTCCCATTGGCATAGAGCTATTGAACATTAACTTTAACAAAGGATACGGATAACATATAGCCCACGGCAGTTTTGTCATTGTATGTATAGCCTATATTTGTATTACGCTATCATCATTCAACATGTAGAATGAACGTGTAATCTGTAGAGTCGATTTACATAGATAATTCACAACCATGAACCTAATCAAGTGTCTGCATCTCTCCCAGATGAACTGAACACATTTTATGCACGCTTTGAGAAGCCCCCGGCTGTGGAGGCACCAAAGGCCCAGGATCCCTGCTCACTGGTTTTAACCAGTGCAGATGTGTGTAGATCTCTGAAAAGGATCAACGCACACAGGGCTCCAGGACCTGATGGCATCCCTGGCCGTGCTCTCAAGGTGTGTGCAGTTCAGCTGGCAGATGTGTTCACAGACATTTTCAATAGGTCACTGCTCCAGTCTGTAGTCCCCACATGCTTTAAAGAGTCCATCATTGTCCCTGTCCCCAAAAAGACAAAACCCATCTGCCTCAATGACTACCGCCCAGTTGCACTCACCTCCATCATCATGAAGTGCTTTGAGCGGTTAGTCAAAACTTTTATCACCTCCTCCCTCCCTGACTCACTGGACCCCCTGCAGTTTGCCTACAGAGCAAACAGGTCCACGGATGATGCCATCTCCCTCACCCTCCACACTGCCCTCTCCCACCTGGACCAGAGGAACACTTATGTGAGAATGCTGTTCATTGACTACAGTTCAGCATTCAACACCATTGTGCCCTCCAAGCTCATCATTAAGCTCAGGGACCTTGGGCTCAACAGCGCCCTCTGTGACTGGATCATGAGCTTCCTGACGGGCAGATCCCAGGCAGTGCGGATGGGGAACATCACATCCTCCACCTTGACCCTCAACACCGGAGCCCCTCAGGGTTGTGTGCTCAGCCCTCTCCTCTACTCCCTGTTCACGCACGACTGCGTGGCCACACACAGCTCCAACACCATCATCAAGTTTGCTGACGACACGACCGTCATCGGCCTGATCACAGACGGCGACGAGACGGCGTACAGAGAGGAGGTCAGAGCCCTGACATCTTGGTGCCAGGACAACAACCTCCATCTCAACGTCAGCAAAACAAAGGAGCTGATTGTGGACTACAGGAAGAGGCAGAGAGAGGCACACACACCCATCACCATCGACGGGACTCCTGTGGAGAGAGTCAGCAGCTTCAGGTTCCTCGGGGTTAACATCAGTGAGGACCTGACATGGACACATCACACCAGGGTCATATCCAAGACGGCTCGACAGCGGCTCTTCTTCCTCCGCAGGCTGCGGAAGTTCAACATGGACTCCAGGATACTCTGCAACTTCTACAGGTGCACCATCGAGAGTATCCTGACTGGCTGCATCACCGCCTGGTATGGCAGTTGCACCGCCCTCAACCGTAAGACTCTACAGAGGGTGGTGAAAACTGCTCAGCACATCACCAGGACGGAGTTGCCATCCATGGAGGACCTCTACACCCAGCGGTGTAGGAAGAAGGCCGGTAGGATATTAAAGGACCCCCATCACCCCAGCAACAATCTGTTCTGTCTGCTGCCGTCTGGCAGACGGTACCGCAGCATCCGGACCAAGACCACCAGACTCAGAGACAGTTTTATACCACAGGCTATAAGACTACTGAACTCCTGAGCTGTGTGAATGTCTACTCACATCTGTTTATAGTACACACATACATATATATTATACACATCTGCCATACATATCTGTTTATAGTACACATATCTATATATTATACATATCTGCCATACACATCTGTTATACATAATATATGCATCTGTCCATACCTCCTCATTCAACAGTGTAAAGTATTTAAATACTTTCAATGTATTCCACATATGTATATATTTCACATCCTCAAATCTGTATTGTTAATATTGTAAATATTCTTCTCTCTTTTTCACTATTTTATTTATCTTTTGCACCATGTATGTTGAGTTGTTGGAGGAGCACGCGACATAAGATTTTCATTGCCAACATATACGCTGTATCTGCTGTGCATATGACAAATAAAACCTTGAAACCTGAAACCTTGAAACCTAATCTGGATCTTAAACCTGCCAATTGCCAACAATTGTTCCTACATATAAAACATGTTTTCGTTTTTAGATCGCGTGTTTCAAAGGGGCATCTGCGTCTTGTGTACATAACACAGCGCAATATGAATACTGTCATTTCCAACAGTGAAGCGTTATATGTGCTTACGAACACTTTAAACAAACTCTACACACGGTCGCCAGCGTTTGTAGATTTGGTTCGTAACTCCAAACTTTTCGTAGCTACTAAAAAGTTGATGAATGCGCAACCGAAATAATTGATCCGAACGGATCACGGATCATCCGTTGCACCACTACTAGCTACTCACTAAACCACACACGGATGTGTATTTGTTCATTACGTGTTCGTTTTCATCCCTCTCATATCTGACCACAATGACAGCCGCCAGTAACAGGACGGATGCTGTGGAGATCAGCCTTCACAAACGCATTCTTTTCGCATTGAACGAGGTGACGTAGAACTGGTCTAGCTAGGCTAACTTTAACACAATTCACTGAGGTTAGCTAGCAACCTAACAAGCTGATAAGCTGAAGCATGTTAATACACTTTATTTGGCTAAAATAATTTTACTTCAGCAACGTTAGAATGATACAGCATACAATGTTTTTGCCATATTAGCTGCTACTAGACCTACCTCAAAACTTGTATCTGTAACGTATCCCGAAAATTGTCCAGAAGAACCACTCGCTGACGACTGAGCACTCCACTCCAAGACCGATGGGTAAAAAGACGCGCGCTGTGGTTTATCTTGCTTATGATTGGTCGGTGGTCATGGAACGAGTCATTTGAACAAAGATTTTATTTATTGTGAAGATAGCAAACTTGTTTCTTGCTCATTATACAGTCGGTTATACAGTCTATGGTTGGTCGGTCAGTCGTCGGTCAGCCCCCCCCCCCCCCTAAAAAAAAAACTCTTCGGATCTACACGATTCACGTCAATGACATATTTTGAGTTGAAAACGGCGAATTTCGCCGAAAGGTGACTAGTTTGCAGGTATGCAAACCTTGCTTTTATTAAAAGCAACCCCCCCTTGATAAACTGCTCGACCTCCAGTGAGACAGGATTAAAAGACTTGGAGAGAAGGAAGCCCACCCCTCCACTGAGAGAGGTAGTGTGGCTTAAAATGACTTCCCCCTCCCACTCTTTTTCCAGTCATTCTCATTAACACAGTCGCTGTGCGTCTCCTGTAAAAAAAGCACGTCGACATGTTTTATTCTTGCTGTTTGATAAATTAAAGCCCTCTTTCTTAGCTCTCTGGCTCCATTGACATTCAGGCTTCCCACTCTAAAAGTGTCCATTGTGAGTGAGGTAGTGCATACAATAATAAAAACAAATAAGTTAATTAAAACACACATAAGGGGTTTTAACCTCATTGCTGCTTATTTGTTTTCGTACTCTATAGGGGAGAGTGGGGTGAGTTGTGCCAGTTTTTACTTAAAGTGACTTTAAAACGAGGCCATAACAGTAATGCTTCCAACTAAAATATATACATATATTTCAGGATGTGGTGCATCCCTGGCAACAATCACTTTGGATCAGAAATATAGTATTTAAGAAATATAGCTTTCTGAAAAAAAGTGGTCTTGTGGCACAACTTACCCCCAGTGCGGGGTAAGTTGTGCCAATGGAGAGAATACATTGGGGTAAATTGTGCCATTGATTATTGAAGTAAAACAGTATATTTTGATCTCATAATCTTCATCTGGGAAGATATCCCTGTTGAATGGGAATATGCCCGTCGCTCTGAAACCTGATGTTATGTTTCTGGGTGTCATTGCCAGCATAAATGCTTGGTTCACAAGTTCTGGGATCACGTAAATTGTTACGGTTCTACCAGGATTAGTGCGCATCCATCCATCTATTGCACTGTTGTAGAATGTTTTCAGTGAATAGTAGACTGTTTTGTCTAACGGTTGCAAGCGGTGTGAGGTATGAGGTGGCAGGGTGAGCATTACAACACCATTTTCTTTAGCAGTGGTCACTGCCTTCAGTGAGATATGAGACTCATGGTTGTCCAGAATGAGCAGGACTGGATGATTGGTGGAGCAGTTGGTTTGGTGGATGAAGTGCTCCATGAAGATGGTGAAGGCTTCTTCATTCATCCAACCAGACCTCGTAGAATGACCTACGGATCCTGCTGGTGATCCATTCAGAAACTGTTCTTTGAAACGTACACGGGGGAAAACAAACATGGGTGGGATTACATTTCCTGTGGCATTCACTGCACAGGCCACAGTTACAAGCTCTCCTCTTTCAGCTGATGTCACTGAACCCACTTGTTTCTTCCCTTTCTCTGTGACAATCTGCTTGGGTATCTGTACCGTTGTCACACCAGTTTCATCCATGTTGTAGATCTTGTGTGGAGGGAAGTTATACCTGAAATGAGATTAACATTATGTTGATCAGAGAAGTTTACAGCAGTTTTAGGTACATGGATGTGGTTATGTAAATGTCAACTCTGCTACTGAGGACAGGGAACCCTCTATAGATGATGTTCCCCCTCTCCTTCCCAGGCTTCCTGGTCAGTGTGAGAGAGTACACTGTACAGGGGTGTCTTTCTGGGGCTGACATGTAAAGGCCATGATTATTACCTGTCCATCACTTTAGAGAGGTTATCAAAGAACTCCCCCACGTTGTGCCTATTAAAGGCAGTAGCTCTACCAAGAGAGGTTGCTTCAGGAGTGCGGCATGACAAATGGTGGCGTGCTTTAAAGGCCTCAAACCAATCACGCCCTAGAAAATATTAAAGTGTATTAGCATTTGTCCCTTATTGACCCATTGCAGTTTACATTCATTTTTACATAGGCCTACTGTAAATTTAAGTTATACGCTCTAAATAGAGTAAATACCCAATTTTGCTTCTCTGTTGCTATCTGCATGGTGATAACTGATAATAAGCATTCCCTGGGAAAATAATTATTTCTTGCTCCCTATTACTTTTTCTTAATAAATGCACACTTAACCCAACCTGCTTTTTTCTCTCTGATCCAGCTGGCAGGGATATCGGTGTCATTTCTTCGGGCATACTCAAAAGCCAGTTCACAGCATTTCATGGGACTTAGACCGTGAAACATTGCTGCTAGTGCCTTTATATGTTCTGCCAGCTCTTTCTCCATATGTTCGTCAAAGACTTGATTGGCAAGTCCAGTTCTTTTATATCCTGGCCTGATGTCTTTTCCATCTATCTTTTTCTTCTCCATGTATCGTTTTAATGTCATCCTGCATATGTTCATCTGCACCGCCACCTGACGAATGGACTTCCCCTTCTCCACCTCTTTCACTGCTCTATCCATGTCCTCTAGAGGAGTGGAGGCCCTGCCTGTCTTCCTCTTATAACTCCGTGGCATGATGGTCTAGAATGTCACATAGTTTTAGTGATAAAATGTAAGAATACAATGTACAATTACAATAAAATAATATGTTTAAAATATTCATAAGTGGGGGTGAGTTGTGCCACTGGCACAACTTAACCCAGGCCCTTTGGCACAAATCACCCCAACCCTACCATTTTGGAAAAAATGCATCATCCAGCAGTTTTGAGGTAACATCATGCTAGCTGTATAGACTCATAGTGTAGCTTACTAAAGCAATAAAACATGTGTGAAATGTTTTTAAACTTGTATATAACTGTTCAGACACAACAATAAAAAAACATTGATCATAGATATTTTACTTTGAAAGGCAAAAAACTGTTTTTTGAACTTAAATGTGCTTACCTTTCATGCAATGAGGCTGTCTTCTTTGCAGAATGAGTAAAATGGCTGACTCTTCAAAAATGTTTGGTCACATGACCAATTTTTGCCATGGTTCCCTAGAAACAAGGGGTGGCACAACTTCCCCCCTGGCACAAATCACCCCACTCTCCCCTACACAAGTTTTTTTAGTCTCCAAACTTCTTGTTCTGTGAAGACAGACTGCTCTTTTTGGCCAAGATGGAATTTGGCCAAGGAACAAAAAACGACCAAGTCAGGGAAATACTCTTCAACAATTACCCCATGCTGATTCTTTGTCTGGAGTAGATATTTTTTAATCATTTCCACTGTGTACATTTTTTCCTTTTGACTGTCACTGAACCCAGGGTTTCCCACAGCGCTTTCCTGTTAAGGCGGCCGCCTTAACAACACGGGGTTGCCGCCTATAACGTCACGTCTCCAGAAAAAAAAAAAAAAATTATATAGATATAGGCCTATAGCGATATTTGCCGTTTTACTCTTTCATGTTTTCTACCTTTCATTCCAAACCGTGACTGACAGTCTATCTTCTCTGCAGAACGCATTTTAAAATAAAAAACAAAAAACAAATAAAAGAAACGTTTTAAAATGTGGGGCTATGCCTCCAAATATGCCTCTGAATCGCGTGATGCGTCCGAACAGCGGCATCTAGTGGTATATGTCATTGTGCTATCATCGTTCGACCAACATCCTTCAAAACCAGCATTTTTCGGAAAGACTACTATTTGGATGGCTGACAACCTGTCGTATCAAGGTAAGATTATTATTGAATTCTATACTAGTCTAATAATAGTCTGTCAACTGTTCACTAGTAGGCTACCTGGATAAGCGTAATGTTTTCTTATCAAGGCTAATTGTGTTTAACGTTTACACGTGGCTATATTATTATAGCCTAGCCTGCCTTTGACATTTGCACGTAATTTTCTCTCGCAATGTTCACAGCCAAATGGATCGTAAAACTCAGCCCAAAATCGCCGGCTTCTTCATGCGACGTAGCCGGCCGACTTCCGGCCCCCCCCCCCCCCCCCCCCCCTCACCACCTTGACTAACACATTTTCTGGGGGAAACCCTGCTGAACCCTATCACGTCACTGCCGTCCGACACACACTCATCCCCACTCTCATCTGTCTGCCATTGCTCTCTTCCTTTCTTTCCCTTGCTCCCACTTTTGCTGCTCTTTCTAACAGTAGGTGAGTTGTTCCTTGTGCTTCTGCGTTTATTATCAGTCTTTTTTGTGTAACTATTGCTGTTGCCACCTCTTCATCCTCCATCTCAGCAATATCCACCTGCTCACCCCATGTTTCCCTCTCCTCTCCTGTTTTCACCATATGCGTTTCGTTTTCCATATTTTCCTCCTGTGTTTTGCAGACTTCACCTGTCTCTACAACTTTTTCGATTATCTCAGTTTTCTGGGGGTTTTGTTCACCATTTTTATTATTATTATTATTTTCGTCCTTTTTCTCTCCCAACCTGATTTTCTTCACCTCTACACAAAACCACCTCCTCCCTTTCGTGAACATCTTTACCATCACCCACACCCTGTGCAACACCCCTGCATGCCCCGTCGGACACAGCAACAGCAGCAGCCGCCGCCTCCGGAGGGGAGCCCCCCACCGCCACAGTGGCCGCATTAACTGCCACCGCCGCTGGAGACACCCCACCCTCAGCAGCAGCAGCAGCCTGCTGCTCCACTACAACCAGCACAGCCGCAGCCGGCCCCGGCACGGAGGCGGAATTGACATCCAGACCAACGGAGTCGAGTCCCCGCGCCGGACAGG